>NW_025777593.1:0-166838 GCF_021130785.1 Homalodisca vitripennis | reverse complement strand
AAAAATTTTATGGTATCTTAGTCTTAGTAATTATTTTACGTAACCACAATATAAAATTATGCTTTTTAAACTTACATCAATAATAATCCCAAGGAGTTTTACACACAACAATGAAAAATTGTCCTCTTCCAGTGATTTAAAATTTGATACATTTACATATCGATTATATGGGTCAATATATCTCAAAAACTTTATACGTTTAACTCTCGAAATAACCCGGAATATGGAGCTTCCTTCCACGTCTACCACTAAAATGTTGTTGGGGCTGATATTTCTTCAACAGTATGTTTTGATTTACATTCTCGCCGCGAGTATTCTCCCGCCTGTGGGCAACATTCAGGGGGATTTCAGTCAGATACTACCCTCGGTTATTTTGGTACATATTAAGTAATTAGTTGCCAAATTTAACTAAAAATGGAAATACCGTACAGGAAAAGCTGTAATCGCAGCCTCTTTTTTTTTGGTGGCGCTTGTGACTGAACGCCTGGATCCACGCGCCTTGGCCTGTTATTTGTTATCTTCAAGCTCCACCCACAGCAAATATCTCCTGAAACCAGTCATTCGTCGTTAGCATCTACCCTAGAACAAGGCCCCCATCGTGTGGCCCAGCCTCTCCTTACAGCCCTGCCATATCTCTTGTCATATTTTTGTTTCGTTTACTGAAGGAGTGAGAGCTTAGAGGAAAGCACAGGTGTGTGTTCGGGTGGAAAACCTGAGCTGAAGTTATTTGGCTCTGAGATGCAATTCCAGTCGAGTAGATCCAGGGTGCTTTCCAAGCGTGGCAGAATTGTCTATGCAGGAGTTTGATGTTGGAGTAGGACTATCTTGAAGTATTTTCACTATATCTGTCAAGGAATGAATAAAATTAATATTTTCCTGAAAATGGTCATCCATTTCATTCAATTCACCACGATTTTCTTCATGTTCATCAGGTGCACAACTGAGCGACTCCCAATGATGGTTTGATCTTACACAATCTAAAAGCAGAATGAGAAGGCACCTAGCCTTTTTCATAACACAGATATGGTTTGGGGAAGAGCTGATTCATTGTGTTTGTTGAGTTTAGTTCTCAGTTTACCTTCCTCTTAATTGCACCGTTGTAAAACTGATGCTTTGCAAATGTATTAAAAAAACTCGAATAATGTTCGTCTAAAGTGACCAAAAATAATCGGCGACGGAAACGAAAAAAAAGTTAATAGGAAAACCCGCATCGTTTCATTTTTGACACGATCACAACATGGCTGCCTCTCCTCACTCAATTGTTACCCTTCTCCACCTTACATGTGTAATGTTTGGAAGATTTTCTTCGCACGTAAGAATTTGCTTGTGTGGGGGGGACGGTTCATTTTAATTTGCTGCACGTAATATAAGGTAAACTGGTGCTAGACTCAAAACTCAGAGAATACTTGGAAGAGTTATTTTATAATTTAGAGAATACTAAGTTGTCTTCATCATAGTATCTCTAGTTACCCCAAAGCAAAATACTTCCTAGTTTTTATCAAAGTATTCATTTACACCCACAAACAGGAATGTTCAAATTTATGATAATTCAGAAAACATTCTATTTTATTAATTTTTATTGTTTTAATTTTTGTGGTTTTCGCTTTTCTAGAAATTATTTAAATCAATTAAATAAATTTGTGTAAATACTGATAACACCTTGTCTTGGGCTCTCTTTAAAATTCTGACTTTTACCCAATGCTGTGCAGAAAGAATCAATTTCAGTAATTTAGCAATTCCATTTACTAAATCTCAGTAAACACTTTGTTATGTCAGTCAAGTCGCTGTTGACTGTGGAGGGGGGGGGGTGGATCCCCCACATCTTTCAGGGCCTCTGCCCGGGTTAGGCTTTTGCCTTGTGTCTCGTGGGTCATAGCCCTAGTAGCTTTCGTTCCTGTCGAGTGGGGTGAAGTGTCGTGGTGCAGTCGAAGTTGTAGTCGATGTCATCAGTCATCCATGTAGGAAGACGACACAGTTGGGGTGATACCTCCTGGGCGGAAGCTCACGGATGTGATCCCACGGTGAGGACTCTGCAGTTCCTCAAGGGGCTCGATGTCAGGCCCCCTTCTACGGAACTCTGATGGTTGGCGTTGGACGAAGCCCCTGACTAAAACCAACGGGTGTTCCCTCACGAACACAGGGGCGACCAGTGGCCCGCCGGAGACACACGCTCTGGACAGCGAGCAACATGCCTCCTTTGGGCGTCTTGCAGGTGAGGTTTTGGTAACATGCTGCGGACCGCATTTGTGAGCACTGGTCGTATCAGAGCCGTGTAGAGAAGGACTTTCGTCCTGGTCGGTAAACTTCGTGGTGTAGTATGTTGAGCAGGGGGGCCGATGCTGCCGAAAAAAGCCCTTCCTCGCTTCTTGGCCACCAAGGATTCCTCTTGACGTGGTTGGGTTGTGCAAGGTCAGCTTGGAAGTCTCTCTTTCAAGTTTACAAGAGGTACATAAACGGGGGGTTTAAATTTATTACAGTATTAGGAATGCCTGATCCTCTGATTAGGTGGTGTGGGGGCCAATGCTCTTGCTGCTGATTAGATTATATAATACATTTAACATATTAAAAAATTCCGCCTTTGTAAATTTTGATATTATTGAAAGTTCTGTTTCATGATAATAAATATAATATATCGTTTTTTGGAGAATATGCTGTGTCAGCCTTAAAATACTTCTATATCTTACTGTTGCACCTGGCCGGATAGTGTATGTTACCCATTGCATGAATAACCCTAGCCAGACAGCAGACAATCTTTCGATTAGAAATGTGAGTTATACAATACTGCCATCAGAAACATTTTTTAAATCCAGAAATCCAAAAGGGCAGAGTTCAGCGCAGGCTTCAGTGACACACAGAAAACCTTCTCCACAACCACAAAAAATTGCATGTGATAAAAGTCTACGTATCAAAACAATGGCTGTGTTGTCTTGTTTGGCGCTCGAGGAAAAATCGTCCATTTTGTATTTTGTACCGTGTAAGGAAAAAGCTGTAAAGTAAACGCAGGCCTTTTATCTGGTGTGGCGCTTCTTGAGACTGGAAACGCTGGAGGGAAAAAAAATCAACCCGAGCCTGGCCTGTTATTAGTTGATCTTCAAGCTTCCACCACAGCAAATATCTCCAGAAAACACGTCATCATTCTGTCGTTACCATCTACCCTAGAACAAGGACCCCCCATCGTGGCACAGCCTCGCTTACAGCCCTGCACATATCTCTATGTCAATATTTTTGTTTCGTTTACTGAAGAGAGAGCTGAGAGGGAAATGCACAGGGAATCGCGCGGTGGGAAAACAACCTGAGCGGAAGTTATATTGGCTCCTGAGATTGCTTCCAGTCGAGGAGATCCAGGGTGCTTTCCAAGGCGTGGCAAGAATTGGTTATGCAGGAGTTTTGAGTGTAGGAGTAGACATAATCTGTGAAGTATTTTCACTATTTCTGTTAAGCGAATGAATAAATTAAATATTTCTCCCATGAAAAAATGGTCATCATTTCATCTTAAAATTCACCCGAGTATCTTCATGTCTAATCAGGTGCACAAACTGAGCGCTTACAATGATGTTGACTATGAACACAATCTAAATGCAGAATGAAAGCACCCTTGCCTTTTCATAACCACAGGATATGGGGGAAGAAGCTGATTCATTTGTGTATGTTGAGTTTTGTTCCAAGTTTACCTTTCCTCTTAATGCACCGTTAAATTAAAAACCTGATGCTTTTGCAAAATGTTAATAAAACTGAATCTGGTTCGTCTAAAGTGATCCAAAAATAATCGGGCGACGGAACGAAAAAAGTTAAATAGGAACCCCGCATCGTTTGACACGATCCACAACATTGACTGCCTTCCTCACTCAATGTTACCTTCTCACCTTACCTGTGTAATGTTTGGTAGAATTTTCTTGCAAGTAAGAATTGCTTGTGTGGGGGGACGGTTTATTTAATTTTTGCTGCACGTAATATAAAGGTAAAAAACTGGGAGCTAGACTCAAAACTCAGAGAAATCATGGATGAGTGTACTTTTATAATTTAGATTTAGAGATCTAAGTTGTCCCTTCATAGTATCTGTCTTGATAACCCAAAGCAAAATACTTCCTAGTTTTTAGCAAGTATTCATTTACACCACAAATACAGGAAAATGTTCAAATTTAATGATACATTCAGAAAATTCTATTTTATTAATTTTTTTATATGTTTTAATTTTGTGGGGTTTTCCGCTTTTCTTAGAACAATTATTTAATCAATTTAAAATATTTGTTGTAAATATGATAAACACCTTGATCTTTGGCTCTTTTTAAATTCTTGACTGTTAACCCAACAGCGTGCAGGAAAAGAATCAAATCAAGAATTTAGCAATTCCATTTAACAAAATCTCACAGTAACCACTATTGTCAAAGTCAAGTCAAGTCGCTTGTGAATGTTGGGGGGGTTGGTTGATCCCCCACATCTTTCAGGGCCTCTGCCGGTTAGGCTTTCTTGCCTTGTGTCTCGAGGGTCATAGCCCTTGTAGCTTTCGCTCACTGTCAGATGGGGGTGAAGTGTCGTGGGTGCAGTAGAAGTAGTTGTAGTCGATGTCATCAGTCTTCATAGGAAGACGGCAGTTGGGGGGACCTCATGGGCGCGAAAGACTAACGGATGTGATACCACGTGGAGGACTCTTGCAAGCTTCCTCAAGGCGCGATGTCAGGCCTTCTAAGGAGCTCCTGTTGGTAGGGACGTTGGGACGGAAGCCCTGACTACGGTGTTCCGCCCGAAACAGGGCGACCCAGTGGCCCGCCGGAGGACACACGCTGCTGGACAGCGAGGCAACTGCCTCCTTTGCTGTCTTGCAGGTGAGGTGGTACCATGCTGCGGCGCGCATAGGTTAGCACTGCTGGTCGTGATCAGGAGCCGTTTGTAGTGCAGGGACCTTCGTCCTGGTCGGTAACTTCGTGGAGTTGAGCAGGGGGGCCGATGCTGCCGAAGCCCTTTTCCTCGCTTGGCCACAGATCCTCTCTTGGACGTGGGTGTGAAGGGTCGCAGCTTGGGAGGTCTCTCTTTCCACAGTACAAGAGGTAATAAACGGGTAAATATACAGTATTAGGAAAGCCCTCTGATTAGATTATAATACTATTTAAAAATTAAAAATTCCTCTTGTGTGAACTGATATTTTTGAAAAGTTCTGTTTCTTGATAAAAATATAATATATCGTTTTGGAGAATATTGTGTCAGCTAAACTTCTATAAATCTTCTGTGCACTCCCTGGCGGAGCTGTACCATTGTTTCCTGAATAACCCTAGCCAGACATCTTCGATAGAATTGTGAGTTATTACAAACTGCATTCAGAAACATATTTTAAATCCAGAATCCAAATGGCCGAGCTTCCAGGTGACACACAGAAACCTATCACAAACACAAAAAATGCATACTGAGAAAAGTCTCGTATCAAAACTAATGCTAGTTTGTTCTTGTCTTGGGCGCTCGAGGAATCGTCCATTTTGTATTTGTACCGTAAGGGAAAGCAGTAAAACGCAACCTTTTACTCTGGTGGCGCTTTTGAGGACTGAAACGCTGTGGTTCACCCGCGCCTGGCCTGTTTTTAGTTTTCTTCAAGCTCCAACACAAGCTAATATCTCCAGAAAACACGTCATTCGTTCGTTACCATCTACCCTAGAACAAGACCCCCATTCGTGGCCCAGCCTCCTTTACAGCCCATGTCATATCTCTATGTCATATTTTTTGTTTCGTTTTACTGAAGAGAGAGCTGAGAGGAAAAGCCACATGCGGAATCGGTGGGGAAACACCTGAGACTGAAGTTATATGGCTTCCTGTGAGATGCATTCCAGTCGAGGAGATCCCAGGGTGCTTTCCTAGCGTGGGCAGAATTGTCTTATGCAGGAGTTTTGATGTAGGAGTAGGACTATCTTTGAAAGTAATTTTCACTATTTCTGTTTCAACGCGTAATGACATAAATTAAATTATGTTCCTTGAAAATGGGTCGTTCATTTTCATAATTCACCCAGTATCTTCTATGTCTCAATCAGGGTGCCACAACTGAGCGCTCAATGATGTTGGCTGACACAAAATCTAAAAGCAGAAATGAAAGGCACCTAGCCTTTCATAACACAGATATGGTGGGAAGAGCTGGATTCATTGTGTATGTTGAGTTTAGTTTCCAGTTTACCTTCCTCTTAATTGCACCGTTTAAAAACCTGATTTGCTCTTTGCAAAGTGTATATTAAAACTCGAATCATGTTTCGTCTAAAAGTGATTCCAAAAATTATTCGGCGACGGAAACGAAAAAAAGTTGTAAAATAGGGAAACCCGCGCATCGTTTTTGACACGATCACAACATTTGACTGCCTTCCTCACTCAATGATGTTACCTTCTCACCTTACCTGTGTAATGATTTGGAAAGATTTTTCTTGCATCGTAAAGAATTGCTTGTGCTGGGGGGACGGTTTATTTAATTTGCTGCACGTCAATATAAAGGTTAACACTGGAGCTAAGACTCAAAACTCACAGAATCATCTGTTCCAACAATAGCTGCGTTACTGTGTTTGATATTTAGTTCAATGTGCAGCAATTCGAAAGGAATTTGGGGCTGAGCGTTAGGATAATCATTTTTTGTTCTTAAATGGCAAAACCATGATAAAATTCGACAAAAAAAATAAAAAAAAAACGGGGGGGGTGAATGGAGATATAAACATGTTCAACACAACTGTCTCACGAACTATGATATGCCGATTTTAATAACCCTAATTTTTATTTATTAGAGTGAAAATAAATTATAATTTTATCTGTGGTGAATTGTTCAAAGTTATTGGTATATTGTATTGACTTATTTACACATTCGTTGTTAGTACCTTCGGCTTGGTTTCACCTTATATATTCAATTAATTAAAAAGTTTGCAAACTAAACGAGTGTATTTTATAAAATGTATACACTGACTCTTTTTAGGTTTTAGAGTAAACACAATAATGTGATTCGTTAGTTGCCATTATTAAGGTCTAGTTTTAAAATAATCTATTTCAACTTCCACACACTATGAAAGGTGAAGGTTGGCTTTTAGACGTTGGATATAAATAACTATACTTTGGTTTACAAAATCACTGTTAATACCATTAAATTTTAAAACTTACACCGCCCTTAAACAAATAAGTATTTAAAACTATAAAAATTTAATGGTATATAACAATTAAAAAAGTTACTTAGACCGTTAACGATATACGGTATATATCCAATTACCATTGGGACAGATGAGCTGTTGCTCGCAGGGTTAAGATTTTATTACGGTCTTGAGCTGATGTCCGCAATATCTTAAGGATTGCTTTACCTTTATCTAAATTATGTTTTTTTACACTTGTGGGCCAAAACTTTTACGATTGTAGCAATTAAAAATTTAAATTTGAGGAAATGAATTTAGTTGAATATTTACGTTAATATAAACTAGGATTTAATTGCGCTTGTATAAGTTTACTTGAACAAAACTTCAATAAGAAGAATTACAAGAACTAGTTGTTGTAAAACAATACACATTTCCTAATTAAATAGAGCCATGCTAATTGTAAATGTTATTACTTGTAACGTGTTCCATGAGAATTTTGAAAATAATTAAATGGAATAAAACTCTCCACTTACGATGGTTATAGACGTAAGAATTCAACTTGCAATGTTATAAACACATAACCTGAGTACACGTGAAATCGATAAATGGTGTTTTGTATGTTGCAAAATTCGTACGGAAATTAACAATATTATAATTTTTCTTTATTATAAATTACTTGAGTCATGTCAATTACCATATTCGTGAAATATCCGGGAGTTTTGATACCTAAATTAACAACAGGGTTAAAAAAGAGATATCGAACACTGTAAATTCCTTATACCACACACCTTAACATAATACGGACAACAAATCTTTAGAAGTATGTTTTATATCCCACGTTTTTCTCCACAGGAATATACGTATTTTAAATAAATCAGATAATAAGAGTTGGTAAAAAGTTGTTGTATGTTGGTCGGATGAAATTTTGTTAAAACACGAGACCTAAATATATTTATAATAATATAGAAATAAAAATAAATGAAACAGAATGAAACATATCTAACATTAATGTGTATTTAAAAATTATAGATTTCTATAGAAACCACAAGAAAAAGTTTTGAGATTTCTCTAAAAACTTTGTTATACAGTTCAGATTTTTTGATCAAAAGTAGTTCAACTCACAGTAAGTAGGAGAACCATCACCAGGAAAAGGATGCTGTGCCCAGCATGAGTTACAAGGATGAGTTATTTATTTTTATCATTTAGAAGTCACAATATCCACTCTCACAATCTCTCGTTACACAAAGCAGATTATATCATATTTGTAGGGAGTATTATTCACAGCAGAAACACTGGAACAGTTCATATGTGAAGATAACGTGGTGGACAAAAGTACACATGTTCATCATTTAATATATATAATTACATTTTAAAATTATTTTAGATTCCATTTTTTCTGTGCTATATTTATACTAATTAACAAATTCCCTTTGTTATTTTTGTGTAGAAGCCGCTAAACTTTGGTTTTAGGCTATTTTTATCATTCTGTACCCTAATCGTACAGGGGAAAATAGTTTATATTATTTTTTTTTCAAGTAATTGAATCTTATATGCACTTTTATCTACTATTCATGTACACTATAAACTAAGACAGAAATCAAATTTAAGTTATATTTTAAAAACACATATTTATCTTTATAGTTTGCTATAAACAATCACATAACAAGAAAAATCTGGTTTAATGTCAGTACTAGTGATGGCGTAAAGAAGCAATGTTGCTAAGAGAAAAGTGAGGTAAACACGTGAAAAGTACGTACAAAAACTGTTTAATATCCCTGGAAACATCAAGGTATAGGTAATTTATTGACTGGTTTTTTAGATAATTTTACATATTTTTGTTCAGTATCCATTCACCGCGTAGCATGTAAGAGAAACATCAGCTAAAATAAGATGCGATGGCCGGTACCAGGACAAGGCCTTACATGGATGAGTTACTTTTTTAATAATTTAGAGATCTAAGTTGTCCTTCATAGTATCTCTTGTTACCCAAAGCAAATTACTTCCTAGTTTTAGCAAGTATTAATTACACCACAAAACAGGAAAATTTCAAATTTTATGATAATTAAGAAAATTCTATTTTATTCATTTTTATATGTTTTAATTTTGTGGTTTTCGCTTTTCTTAGAAATTAATTAATCAATTAAATATTTTGTGTAAACTATAGATAAAACATTTTCTTTGGCTCTCTTTAATTCTGACTGTACCCAAAGCGTGCAGAAAAGAATCAATTCAGAACTTAGCAATTCCATGTACCAAATCTCAGTAACACTTTGTATTTTGCTCATACATATGTATCTGCTAAATATTTTAAAACTTATAAGGAGAAATATTTCATTAATTATATATATTTTACATTTTTCTGGAAATTTCCAGTAGGCTAAATATTCACCTTGAGTTTTAAAATAGTTTATGCTAGGTGTTTATATATAAAACTAATAACAGAATTATGTTTATTTAATATATTTCTAATTTGTTTGAACTGTCATAACCATTTTTGAGAGAAATTATAGACTGTGATGTTTCAAGTGATTCTATTTGTTAATGATTTTAACACCAGATGTCTCTCTTACACTATAAGAAATAAGATATAGTCAATTAAAGTGATAAAGTAATATTAATAACGTACTTTAAAAAGATTGCAATGTCACTTTCAAAATTCTACATTCTACATCCTAGAATGAGTCGTTGTGGTGAAAATGAAAAATCCCTTAGCTGAAAATAAAAGAGCACTCTGCAGAATGAAACCATTACCAAAGTGATTTTAGTCAACATCTTGGTTACAATTAGAGTTAAATAACAGCAGTATTAAATCTTCAGAACTCGCCAGAGAATTACACTTTCTTTTCTTTAGGCACTCTAAGTCAGCATTTTAGGTCGATAATCTTTAGGCAATTTTAGGTGTACAATTACTTGAATTTAATAACCTGTACATGCGACGAGTAAAGGTGTTATTTAGATTTGAAAATCTGAAATTAAAAATTTGTTCTTGCAAATTAAAGGTTATGAAAGGTTTTCGAGTACTGTACTGTTCTATTTCGGGGAATGAATTAGGTTCAAATGTAAATTGGATTGAGCAGGTATTTATCGAAAGAGAGATGTTCTCATATTACTATTTAAAACAAGAACATTCCTCAGTTTAAAAATGCTCAGAGACCCTCCAGTTCATTAAACATGTATTATTTCAAAATGACTTTATTTACAAGGAGGTTGGATTACGCCCACACCAGGCGTCACAAAAAGCTTAACTGAAATTCCATGCACTACTTAAAGTCTACAACTCATTTTATTGTGTAGATGTCTGGAAGACAGTTTTAAATCCTCCAGAAGATCCAAGAAGAAACTGTTCAGCCTACTGAGGTAAAAGGCTTCAGTAACGCTCAGACAAATTCCCTCGATGGAAATGCACACATAGAATCTGGTTCTTCTCCTACGGAAAACGATTGATAAAAGATTTTATTCTTAACTCTACAGATGATCCGTTTCGAGATAACAACCCGGGATACATACAACTGTTCCCATTGTGTTAGTTTTTACACATGGGTTTAAATAAAAAACAGTTATGTTCAGTTAGTAACGTTACCAGTTACTACTAATAAAAATTTGCGCTAAATTATTATATGTGGAATCGGGAGTCAATGTCTGTCAGAAGAGATCAAAAGAGTATACAGAAGTATAGAGCATTTTTCGAAGCTGATTTTTGAGTTATAAATGGTTAATAGTAGTTTAAGAGTCAAATTTTCATTGCAGCGAATGTTGAATTAAATATCAATTCAATAAAACTATACTAAAACTGAGATTTTCTTACCATATTCCCTCAAACAGCAAATATTTGTTCTTTCCCATTCATTCATCACCAAATACTCCCACTTCAATATCCCGGTAGGGTACCATTCTAATGATCATAATGTCCTCACATTTTATATTCAAATTCGTCCTAAAGTATGTAATAAATGTGAAAATAAGCAGCGGTTCAAACAAGTTGTATATATTTTGAGCGTTTGGGAATTTTGTATACCAAATTTATATCTGCTGATCAGATGAACTCAAGCCTGCGAGAGCAAAACTTTAATAAATCGTGGACCTGTTTCATGCAGTGCGGTCGTTCTGCCAGCCTCAGTATGGGCCTATTGGTAAATGACATTTTTACATACAATACAAATATGTTGTTTTCAATTATCTAGAGGCTCGGGAGAGTCCAACAGTTGCTAACTTTTGAAAACATGCCTGCACGGCTCTCTGTCTGTAACTTTAAATTTACTTGGAGATGAATGTTTTTACAATTTTTAACATTAAAAAATCGTGTGTTCGGGAAGGTACTCCTCAAAACCAGTCCGTTTAATAGAGTAGTATTTGGCTAAGGACCTCTACACATGAACGCCTGGAACTCGTGATCAGCCAGTCCCAGAGTGAGGAAAAAGCTAGGAGCTCTCAGAGTCTAGAAACTCCCTAAAATTGGAAGCTGACCGGGGCCAGAAGCACTCAAATTTCGAGTGTTTACATTATTTAAGGGTTTAGATTAATGTAAATTCTAGAGGATTTTAAGAAACGAGGAAGTATAGTGAAGTAAGTTTTCTAATGTACGCCGTTTTTTTAACTGCAAAGAAAATCTGCCTCAATCTTGTGAGGAAGAAGATCCAGTATCCGGTATTTGGTAGGTATATGAGCTGTGACAATACTTGAGAGTGACCATCAGAAATATCTTAGTAGGGCAGAAATACGTATAAGTAAACCTTTTTGAGTGGTATAAAACCCTCGAGGGTTGTACATTCTTTCTGATTTTGTTAGCAATCAGCGAATTTAAGTATGCATCAAACATGTCTTATTAATTTTAAAATGATCTACCTTATCTTCTCACAATAAACTAACGTATCCCACAGGATGCTATCTATGTCAGTGAGAAAAATTTAAATTTTTAAATTGATTAGATCTAAGTTTAGCGTTTAAAAAAAAGTATGTAGAAAAGGTTGCAATAAATGTGTGACTATACTTTATATTGGAAAAAAGGCCAACAAGTGTTTTTTTAAAGTTAAAGAGTCTTATATCTGAAAGTTAAGAGTGAATATATGCTAAAAATAAGAATATCAAAGAGCTTTTTCTGGAAGCGGTTTTCTCAATAAGGAAATTGTTAATGTGATTGATGCCTTTACGCTCTCGGCTGATATTGTATGAGGCATTTTTACGCCAAAAACTGCATATAGAACACTCTTTATTTTTAAACGTTTATAATATAAATATTGTTATTCTGTTGGGGGAAATTATCTTATAAATTCCTTATAGTCCTATAAGGACTTTTCCCCTACATTCAGAGTGATAGGATATTCTAGATGCGTAATGTTAGGGATAGGGCACCTATTATCGAGGTCCAAGAGGAAGAATTTAGGGCATGAATTAAGTCATGTGCCCTCAAAAAGGGATGGCCCTGCTCTGAACTGGCCTCTCCAGTCAAAGCAGGTATAGGGTGGCACACTCTTATGTTTAGGCAAGCAAGGACCTCTGACACATAGGAATAAACTCCACAAACTCAAACAGCCCTCTCCCGCAGTAAAACCACAATCTATTGAATTACCCTTGCATCCCAGAATATCGAAATTTCGGTTAGCGGATATGCTGTTCCTGAACATCCGTAAGGTGTCCCAGGTTTGTGTGACACAGATTTTTGCTGTTCACAATGTTAGGGTACCACTGGAAGGTATTAAACCAGCCAGAAGTGATCCCTGCTAAGTTATATGTTGTAATAAGTTATATTATTTTATACAAAACATTTTAAAAATTCTATAACATGACACGTGTAATAAATGTTAGATATTAAATAGTTAGTATATGAGAGTAGTCATTGTCTACTATGGAATGATAAGTTAGTGCGAAAAAAAAACTACTAGTGTGAGGGCCCAATGGACTTAACATTGCAGACTGGTTTAGATATATAATAAATAGTTATAGCCAACATGTTGTTTCGTCGTACACAGGTGTTAATAATTTACATGCGGATTAGTGAAAATGTTTAAAAATAAAATAAAAAAAACTATTTAATCCTAATTCCTGTAACATAATTTTCAAATAACGTATTGCTTATTTAATTACCCATCAATATAGAACCTTGTTAACCATAAGTAACATTTACAATTTCAAGTACGCATGCACCGTAATGTAGACTACTTGAAATACATACCTCAGAGCGAAAAACTATGATCAAATCTACGAAGGCTCTTTTAGTTGAACATATACTAATTAGCAATAAATTGATATATCGAAAAGTGTGTCGAGAAATAGGATCTAAAATATGTTAATTTATCTCATAAATAATAATGTAAGAACAGTTAACAAAACATGCTTGGTCTCTATAGTGAGTATGTGTTTGGGTAATCAGATAACAACAGTTGGTTTAATATCAGTAGCAGTCGTGATGTAAACAAGCGAGTAAAGGTAAAACCCAAAATAAATATAAACAAGTGGAACATACATAATATGTGTACATATTAATATTTTTCGTAATATCCATAGAAAACAACACAAAGGAAAAATATTTCAAGTTTTTTTCGATAAGTTCCAAAGTGTTGTCTACAAAAATTTGACGAAACTCCCACCAAATTAGCTTGTAGAAGCAGAACCAGGAACAAGTGCGATTGCCAAAAGCTCGATAAGGGCTAGGGACTATATTCATTTTTAAATTTAATGCTCAAAGCCGTTCAACACGCAGGACGTGGAAAATCATCACCATGGCGAATACCAGGATCGAGACAAGTACTTATAGATGAGTTACTTTAGTTATTTGCAGTTCTAAGTTGTTTTTATTTAACTGTTCTTATTACCCAAAGCAATTTACATTCTAGTTTTGCATGTTGTTAATAAATTACAGATAAAAATGTGAAACAGTACCCATCAAATTTTGACGCGTTTTGCAGTTAAAAGGGATTGTGATTTTTAAAGAATTTTACAACAAGTTTATTTTCTTGTTTAGTGATGATTTATCTTGATTTAAAAATACCTTTCTATAAACATTCAGTTAGCAAACTGGAAGGAATTTGATTTAAAGGTTTTAAAATCCTTTCAGTACTCTAAGTGTACAGAAAGAATCAGTTTACAACAATTCTCATACATTATCCAAATGTTTAAATAAATAAATGTTTACATATTTTATAAAAATGGTAAAGATTTCTATGAGAATTATTTAACTTAAATGTGTCTGTGAGACATTTTTAAGCATTTTATAGTTTTTTAACTATTGAAAATAATTAAAAATTAGTGAATGTTAGTTTATATAAGATTAAAATTCAGAAAGTATTGTGTTAATTTGATTAAACTCAATTATTTCTAAAAACGGTATTGTACAGTTTTAAGAATAATTATGGTCTATATCTTTTAATATATACACTTAGTTGCTGAGATTACAACCAGAGGGTTTTTTACATTTAAAAAGAGATTAGAAATGGTCGATTTAAAGGATAACATTATAGAAAACAACATATTAGTTTCTATTTTCACCTTTAAATATTTAATTTACACTATTTTTAATAATTTAAACTCTAGTAGTTGCAATAATGTAAAAAGCATTTGTTTTATATGATAATCTACTAACTAATATCACAGAGAATAGGCTATATTATATATTTGTAGCTAAACTATACTTCTTCGATTATGTTCGTTTTCGAGAGAAAAATCTGGCTAAAATACATTCCTGGAAACAACTTTTCTTAACATTATAACAATTACGTTATATCATATTTCCCAAGTTAGTTAACCGTTTTAATAATAACAATGCAAGTGTCTAACTTTAGTTTATAACATCAACTGTTGGAATAATTCTTTGTTTCCGTGTTACACCCTGCCTTATTGGCAAAAGGCGTTTTAACATTTAATGAACAAAACTCTACATAATTAAGTGATGCATTGGCTATAAATGTTTTAAAGGTATAAATATTCACCAATGGCGTAAACAAATTTCCAGTACAATAACTGATAATATCTAAAAAAAAGGGATAGCGCCTAATATTACTGGAACATTTTGGATGCAAAGCTGTGATTATATATAATATCGCTAGGAGCTAACACCTCAGATCAATAATTACACTGCACTTTTTCCACTCAAAATAAGTAAGTAACAACGCCAATAAAGACCTTAAACAGCCGTAATATTGATTATTTTATTACTCTTTTGGGGATCAGGACGGCTATAACAGTCAGTACTCTTTTGGTACCACTTTCAGCTAATCCTCAACAGTTTAAATATATTTGCATTTATTTAGCAGTCAGAGTAATTTAAAAACTCATATTTATGACGGTATAATATTTAAAATAACGTAATAAACAGCAGACATTTCAAAGTCTCTTAATGAATAGTTGACGATTAAATTTATAAATGAAACTTTAACTTTTTTTTAAATAAAGCAATATTTAGCGTAAATTGTTATTTAACATTTTGAGTTTAAAACATGTAATTATATTTCAATGGATTATACATATTTTCCTTAAAAGGTTCAACAGGGCCAAAGGTAAAACAACTTGTTTCAAATGATTATATGATATTTATTATTTACGTATTCATGAAGTATGATTAGGAATAGTTCTTGAGGAATATTCATAAAAAGTACACTGTATTATAGAGTACTCGAATATGATATGTTACAACACCTATGTACGTTTTGTATATGTGGCTGTATATTTAAATGTCATGGCACACGTGTCTCGTGGGTTGCATTTTTCTTTAAAACCAAACATGTTATAGATACATTTATTGATATATTTGTAAATATAGAACTTACGACTATATTAATTGCATTAACGGGAATTTTGTTGCATTTCAGATTAGAGACGTGACCCAAGAAAAACATGCCTGCACAAGTTAACGTTAAAATTAAATAATTAAACAGCAGAATCATTACCAACAGTGCAATATATAAAAAATTATGTATATCCATAGAAACAACAAGATACATCATTTTGTTCAGTAATTTTTCTATATCTCAGTTTATGATCAAACTTCCGGGAAACTCCTCCAGGATACATTATAGCCAGGACCAGGACCAGAAGTTACAGATGAGTTACTTATATTATTTTCTTAGAAATCACACTTTCTTCTCGATCTATCACTAACAAAGCAGTTTACACATAGTAGGGTTTTTTGCAGTGACAGAACACCGGAACAGTGAAATGTAGTGACAACAGTTAATACTTAGTAAACAACATTCAACATGAGATTTTATGGTTTGAATCCTTTCAGTACTCAGTACTAAATGTGTACAGAAAGAATAAGTTTACATTCATTTTTTACATATTTTCCAAATGATATAATATCAGCTTATACATATCTGATAAAAAGTGGAATGATTACTAGGAAAATTATTAACTTATATATAGCTGAGAGATATCACTCAAGAATTTCATAGTAGTGCAATATTGAAAATACGATTAATTTAAAATTCGTGAAATGCTAGTTGGCTTAGGAATAAAACTCATAACTTAATTACATTCAATCGGCTTACACTCAATAACAATATAGCGGTATTTTACGGATTTTAAGAAGAAATGTGTTCTGTAATTGACGATTTAACCAATTAGTTACTGAAGCCAACCTTCATAGACATTTCGAATGAAATTAAATGTCGCCTTTTAGTTCCTCCCTAGTAGTAAATACAATTGATCATTTTTTATCATATCTGGAAATGCAGTTTCTAAAAATACAGTTCACCCTTTAGGTTAATTGTTTGGCCTTTAAAGAATTCCTTCTTAAGATGTTTATAAAATGTAACTGAGAGTACCTATGTCCTAATTAATTAAGAATAAAAAGAGATAAATTATTATTTTAATTAATAATTATTAATCGGAACTTTGCTTCTCTTGTAGTTGTTAATTATGATAAGAATCACGTAATGTCAGATACTATGTACAATGCTACTACAATTACTTAACAAACAGCATGTATTACTAAGTCCCTCATTTAGAGGTTGACGCTAAAACTTCTAGATGAAACGTAAAGAGACACTTCGGGCATAAAAAGTTCCAAAAACCAAATTGAAATCGCTACTAATGTCTTCATACAAACAGAGCAATATTTTAAAGTCAATTGGGAGATTTATGTTTTAAATTAAAAACTTTTAATTTACGATAAAATAGATAGAACTTTTTTATTTTAAAAGCTGTAACGTGTTAAAATCAACTCAATTTAGTTTTTTTTATTTGTCACTATTCCACATTTACGTAAATAAAAAGTAATAAATGTGATTTTTTTTGTAAGCGTAATATCATTGTGCAAAATTTAATTGGGATAGTTGTGTATTCCTGAAAGTATGTAACTCATTTTTTTTAAATTAAAGGTAACTTCACTTAGACACAAAATATCAACCCCGGTTTGTGTATATTTGATTGTATAATATTAAAACTCGCCCCTGGCCTCATAGTTGCTCGCTCCCAAATTCGGGAATAAAAACAGATTTGTTGATTGGATAAATTCGAAATGGGGTTTCTAAATTCTCATGTTAACAGTTGTATCCGCTCTCGAGAATCCTGCGCGTCGTATAATTGTTCTCTAACGTTAAGTGATTTGATAGCAAAACTAGTTAGACAAGGACAATGTAGTAATAACTAAAGTCCGAGGTTAGGTTTGGCAGGAAGTGAAAAGTAAACCGTAGTTGCTAATAACTTATTTATTGTTGATAAAACTGTTTGTTGCGTTAGTTTGTCAATGATTTAAAACGCAAGCATGACGTATAAAGTCTCGCTACGTGAGTTTTGTTTGTGCAGGCCCCCCAGCCTATTGCCATGGTCAATCTGGTTTACTGAAGAATTTCGCTGTACACGATGTTCTTTCACGTAGGCGACTTCATCAGATACCCTATCAGGATGGACAAGGACCACGATTTCTTCTGGTCGTCGAACCCTACTGAGCAGGACGTACATCTGGCCGTGGGTAAAAACAGGCCAGTGCGAAGGTCGATTCCGACAAGATCGATTATCTGACCTTGGCTCTTGTGGCCGGTCATCGAGTATGCCAGCATCAGAGGAAACGTCGACAGAAAAAGTAACAGTGAACTTTTAATGATCGCGAACCTAAACATTATTATAGGAATTCCGATAGGTTTTGCGTCGTGCAGGAGTCTGACGGGAATAAACCAGGTGGTTATAGTTGTCACAATTGACCTTAGTCCAATAATAACAAGTCTGTCAGCGATGTTAATATTCCTCATGATGAAACACTCTGAACCGATCTTAAGTCGGAGGCATGGGATCTGGAACAACCTTGCCTGTTGCATCGTTCAGCAGAGGAAACTTTGACGCCAAGATGATGATCGTTCTCAGTGTCCACAGAGTCGGCGCTTCTCTCCTCCTGGTGAAGGCCGTCTACGGAGTCCCGGATGATGACGTTGATTTCCTTGACATTCAAATTCATGGGGAAATAGTATGTTTGTCGTTCCAAAACCTGTACTGACACTGCGCTTATATTTGGTTGTTTTTAAGGTAATTAACAAGCTGGCATTTGCCAATTTTCTCCAGTAAACTTAGGGGAAACACACTCAACAGTGAAATGGGACGTTAGTTATTTTTCTCAATATATGTGATAGCTTTAAGATGTGAAAATACGTTACTAACTTACCATTTAGAGTCAGGAAATATTCTTTAGACCAAAGCAGGGATTTTATATCTAAAAAAGGGGTAGAAACAATTAAAATGTTGACTTTATGTGTAGAATCCGAGACAATATACTCTCTTATCTTTAAAGGTAAGAGAGTATATATCTTAGATTCTTTACGACAAAAGCACATTTTGAGATTAGATTATTTATGACAAAAGAACATTTTTAGAATGTTGAGCTTTTTTTATGATATCACATACGAAGAGAATTCATAGTTTTTAAAAAGCGCCATACATAAATATAAGTTCACATTAAGTAATCCATATTACTTTAAAACAATAGGTTAAGAAATCATTTAGCAGTTATAGTTTAATGAACACAGATTTTTAGGATACGACGGTGCATTAATATCCTGAAATTTCAAAATACTCTTAGAGTATATAAAGAAATGTTTTTTTTATCAATTTAATATTGGATTGCCCTTTGTTATAATTCTGAGAGAAGAAACTTTTTTTTTGTTTATTCTTAAATGCTCTCCTGATTAAAATCTCTATTACCTTATATTAGACTGTTGTTTCCTGCAGGCAGACATATATATATATATATATATATATATATATATATAATATATATATATATATAAACAACCATTCAAAAAAGAATCTTACGTTCTTCCCGTAGGCGAAAGAGAAATTGAGGCAGCCTACTGTGTGATCGGTATCAATATTTCACTTACTTACTTTATATGCACAAAATATACATCGTAACTATTTTTACAAGGTGCTTGATAATAATCCAATACTAAATGTACTGTAGTATTCCACCCCAGTACACAATGCAAAGAATGATTACAATTAACATTCTGTCAACTGGAATATGTTAATTCAATACTTATTAGTAAAATTTCAGATATGCAAAACTAAAATATGTTTTTACATAACTAGTACATTAAAGTTAAATATGTCAAACAAGAAGAGCACCGTTGTAATCAAGAACCACCACAT
The DNA here is from genome assembly GCF_021130785.1 of Homalodisca vitripennis. Classification (NCBI taxonomy): domain Eukaryota; kingdom Metazoa; phylum Arthropoda; class Insecta; order Hemiptera; family Cicadellidae; genus Homalodisca; species Homalodisca vitripennis. The sequence goes on along the minus strand of NW_025777593.1, from coordinate 147,189 downwards.
AGATCCCACAACGAAAAACAAGGTAAATGTAGAAATATAAGTGGTCGTTTCGTCGTACTTTCTTGGACTTTCAACCTTTCATGTGGGATTTTGGGATTCAAACAAATAGATTGGAGTTGTTGGTGAGTCATGAAAGTACAGGCTCTCGTTAATTGACTTGCCAATTAGAGAATGGCAAAGTGCGTAGGAGTAACTATTCAATCAATCCAATACTAATTATCACAAAAATACTACTAATGTTTCAAGTATGACTAGAGAGACAGTTTTGCTTCTTAGAGAAAGGATAGAGAAAGGACCAGGTTACAGAAAACTTTAGAGGCCCTCATTTGTTATTAATGCGGTGATTTTTGTTGTATGAAATGAGGTTCCTTTACGAGTTTAAGAATACGATCCTGAAAAATTGCGGTCCAGTTTCCTTCGGAAAAACTACATTAAAAGTTCATATACTCTGGAACATATGTTAGAAAACACATATCAGTTAGAAAAACATTTACTTTATGATGCCTAGAGAGTAGTGGCCTTTTATAGGGACTGGAACTGCGGAGTCAGCGGAAACAATTTGTTGACGTTAGTAAGGTTATTTGGAGGAAGTGAGATGGATATCATTTTGATATTGTATAAATATGTATAAACCTTTAAACTTGTACAACTCTTTTGAAAAAATAATATATTAGTTATTATGATGTATTAAACGAGAAGTACGATGAGGGTAAGCGTAATGTCAATTTAGCCAAATTCATAGACATTCCCCGTAAAGACCAACGTCGAAACTTCTAATAATTCTAAAATAGTCTCAAATATTTATAAATTATAATAATTAAACATAAACTTCTTATTAGTTTTTTATTTAAAACGATTACTCTAAACTAATTGCAACTCATTGTGCATAAAACCTACTAAAATGCCAGATAGATTGCTGTAAGACACTTAAAAAATGAATCTTATAAAGAAATATTTATACACAAGAGCAGTTGTAAAATTTTATCGGCGAATCGGGGAAATATTGTTCTACACCAATTCTCCCAGTACGTTTTGGATACAGAGAAGATTGAAAATAGCACAAATCACAAATTAGTACCTTCTACACAAAACGTACTATTGAATTGTATTAAATATATTTATTTTGTATTTCTGTTAGCAATACCCATGTATTGATTCAGTGCTAGGGAGTAGGAAAACTAGGAAGTAAACTGCTTTGGGTAGAGACATAGTGAGTGAATAAACTATGAAATATAAAGAATTAATGTAGCTCGCCCATGTAAGTCCTGGCCCAGCTTCTAGCCTTCACATTGTGTTCCTGGTGCTACTTCCTTGTCTAGCTGTGGGTAAAACGACATTCGAAAATACAGCCACATAAAACTTTTGAATAATTTAAAACCATTAAATTAGAAATGTTATGTGGTTTCCATGGATATAAAATAAGATTTTATATAAACTGTTGCCACGTCTCAACTGTTTCCTTATATTGGTGACGTCACGACTAATACTAAAACTAAACTAAACGCTTCTTATCTGATTACTTATATTTTAAGGAAACAAACAACTATTCGAAATTAAATTTTATACTATTGCTAGGTATTCTAAAATAGGCTACTTTTACACATATAAAAGAGTATAATAACAAATAAATTTATTATAATGCATCAGTAAACATATTAATAAATATATTTTTAATATATGCTTTTTAAAGATTTTTACAATTTTTAATGTTTGACACTCAATCAAGCAAAACCTACTGGATAGATTTGTACTAAATTTGATGTGTTTAATGTTTAGAAACTTAAGCATACTGTTATTTTAAAATACTTATAAATATTATTTTACATTTTATTTATAAATTGGTAGTATATTAATTTTCAGCTGATCGTGTTACAAAGCCTAATGTATTCTAGTATTTTGTATATTCATGAATTAATATCATTTGTTTAGTAAGATTAAAACAGTAATATAAAGTACGATATAGTTTTTACATAGATGGCAGCGATGAGATATTAAACTTACTTCCATATTCAAGTATCTTATTATATTTATAAGTTTAGCTTACTTTTTTATAACACATAACGTAATTTAGGTGAGTGTCCCAATAGGAAAAATTTCCGAAAATCCTGTACATCGATAGATCATTGTGCAAAAGTAATAAATGCCTCGCAAATTCTGGAAAGTATAGAGGCTCGCTAATAAATATATTATTTCAAAGTAGAATTGAGGTATTGGAGAGCTTATTACTTATTAGTTTAGCGTATCAGGCAACAAAGGGCACATTGTGCGGGAATCCTATTCCCTGTTTTATTATCATACGCTACTCGTAGTAATGAATTAATTACGAAGCCTTAAAACAAAGGAAGCTTATAAATGAGTATATCATGTCAAATTATGACTTATCGCTATCTATTTAAAGTATCACGTGTTGTAATAGCATTAACTAATGGCCCTAATAATTAGTAAATTAAAGTACAATTAAGTAATGAACCACCTAGTAGATGTTATTTTTGTTTTGTTTTTAATGTAAGAAAAAATAGAACAATGCAGTTTATCATGGAAACGCGAGACGCGTACACATAAACCTCAGAAAAGCGTAATAGAAAAGAATATATATTGAAACATCCTAGGAGTTAAACATCCTGGGATTTAAGTGGAATGCATAATATTGCGATAGAATAATTTATATAATATCTATTTTATAGTTCAGTTCAGTATACAAGCGATGAATATAATTCTTACACTGTATAGCGTTTGGTACAAAACCTTGGAAACAGTGGGGTCATACCATTATTCAGCCTTTAAAAGCCCTTTGATCTTTGCTATGAAAAATACAATCAACTCGGAGTCACGTAGGTCCTCTTGGATCATTCATGAACGGTTCATTTTTTACCTGAAATAAGTTAAGTTCTCATAGAAATGAAGTTTCATGAAACATTTAAAATCCAAATACGAATACTTTATCGAAATATTTTACAAAATGATACGAGAGGGTACCCAAAAAAACCGGAATTATTTAAAAAAAATTACATATTATCAAATTTTTTAAAATACGACCTTATCTCCTTCAAAATAATCTCCATTACAACTAATACACTTGTCCCAACAGTATTTCCATTGATCAAAACATTTTTTGTAGTCATCTTTAGAAATGGCTGCAAGCTCAAGCTTCGTTTTTTTCTTAACCTCTTCAACGCTGTCAAATCGTTGACCTTTCCAGCCTCTTTTCATGTGTGGAAATAAAAAAAGTCGCATGGAGCGAGGTCAAGCGAGTAAGGTGCGTGGGGCAGCGGAACCATGCCGTTTTTGGCTAAAAAAACTGCCTAACTGAGATGGCTGTGTGTGCCGGTGCGTTGTCGTGGTGGAAGACCCAGTCTCCAGTCTGCCACAAATCGGGTCTTTTCTGGCGAACACTGTTGCGCAATCTTCTTAAAATCTCCAAATAAAATGTTTGGTTGACAGTCTGACCTGGAGGAACAAACTCAGAATGAACAATGCCTTTAGCATCAAAAAAGCAAATCAACATGGTTTTGATGTTTGATTTGACTTGCCAACATTGTTTTGGACGAGGTGAAGATGGCGACTTCCATTGGCTTGACTGTTGCTTCGTTTCTGGGTCATAACCATAGCACCATGACTCATCACCAGTAATTACCTTTTCCAGAAAATCGGGATCATTTTCGAGATGTTCTTTCAAAAGGCGGCAAGTTTCAACTCGATATGCCTTTTGATGGTCAGTTAGAAGTTGAGGAACAAATTTGGCAGCAACCCTTTTCAGTCCTAAATCTCCTGTTAAAATTAGCTGAACTGAGCTCCAAGTTAACCCACTACTCTCTGATAGTTCCTCAATTGTTTGTCGACGGTCGGTGAGCACAAGTTCACGAATTTTCTCAACATTTTCGTCCGTTCGAGAGGTTGATGGACGTCGAGAACGAGGTTTGTCTTCAATCGAGCAATAGTTTCATACCAGCAACAAGTAATAAAACACCCTATACAATGGTTTTGTATGCATTGGGACAGTTAGGTTACATATACTTCATACGTTGGAATCATTTATGATTCTATTGAAATTGATTACAAATGTATTTATTATACTATTTTATCGTTAATACCATGGTTACCTATAAGACGGGCTTACTGTACTTGACAATACGAATTTCTTGTAGTATATTTTACAAATATTTCGAAGGGTGTGAGCTGTGAACCAATGTAAACGTATTCACTATCGCTCAGTTCAATCCCATGCAGTGACATGTACCATTATAGAACTTAATTTTTCCTTATATGGAAATTGACCTTCATGTTCAACATCAAGTCTATAATTCAGTTTATTGTGGTAGTGTAAACAGGCAGACAGAAAAACATCTCTCCAACCCTTCACGTGATTTATGTAAGTCTATCCAACCACTGACAACAATCGTTACGGCAGAAACTGGATAGTGTCAAAACTGAAAATAGGAGTAGCCTAATTAGCCCAGTGACCAATAAATTATCTGCTGTTCTTAATATTTTTTGTTTCTGTTATAGTTTGTTTTGTATGCTGTGTAATAAATATAAAAATTATGTTTTAAATGCCTATCAATGCTTCATTCTGAGAATATGCATAAAACATTTTATTTCAATAAGATGACTACAAAGATGAATTACATACATCGAAAAGTATTACTTCATAGCTTTGTAGAACCTAAAGCCCGTACAGGATACTTTATTATTTTTTACGTTCTTTCCCAGATTCTTTACACTTAATATTAAACTGTCAGCTGTATACGCCGATGACATTGGAGTATAAGCAAAGGAAGTCTCTTACAACAAAGAAAGTTATTATTCTAATACATTAATAAAAAATATGTGTTCTAATAAAACACATTCATCAGTGCCTAATCGTTATCCATAACCTTTTCCTGTTAACACAGATCACACCGGGTTTTCCTGTAAGTTTGAAATAAAATACAAAGTCTGGGAAAGTGATCTGCCATAGTTGGTAAACCTGTAGAGACTGAAATTGGATGTGACGACTTCTTTAGTCTTCTCCATTCACATGTCAAACCTCATTATTGCTTTTTTCTCTTTAACATCTCTGACATCAAAGAGACATGTATAATGCCGAAATAAATATGCAAAGTGTATTAGTAGGTTCTTTATAATGCAATAAAATTTTTATTCATAAATTGCTATAGGAAGATTACAAATTAGTGGCTATCATGTTTAGTCAATATTGTTGTGGTTTTACTTAAATAAATGTTACCCATCAATCTCTGCTAGGCACATTACACTGTATTTAAAAATTGTTTAATTTTTATCTCTCTGTCTGCATATATATCCGTCTATTTATCCACTCGAAATCTATGAAATGACTGGACTGCACACACTTTTGCATGAATCTTCATTAATATGTGCGCAACAAGAATATGGAAAGCATCTTTTCATCTAAGTCGTCTTTGCTTAATAAAAAACACACTTGGTCCCTGGAACATCCAACTATAGATTGTTGATCTAAATTTTTAAGCAGTTTCTTTTGTAAAAAACGAATTTTTTGTGAAAAAGTAAGTCCATGTAAGATTTTGGTCTAATAACTTGTAAACAACAATGGAAAATTTAAATATCTCAAATTACTTTAAAAGCTCCACAAATTTACTAATGCCAAATTTTTCAATTTCCTTGTCATTAACTAAAATTAAGATTGCAGTTTAATAACAATCATATCATAACTGTATAACTAAACTAAAAGAAGTGCACTGTTGTCTGTTTATTTTTATCTCAAAATTGCTCTTAATAATGTTCCTTGTTTTTAATTTATCAGTTACCTAAATAGCAATCTGTTTGAAAAGTGCCATAGTACGTATATTTTATCTCAGTTATGTGAAAACTTTTATTTAGTATACAAATAATCGTATTAATTTATACGTGTAAATGCAGAAATTACCAATAAATATTGCCTCATTTCCGTTATTGTAGCTCCAATAGGTAATTGGTTTATAAAGTGGTTTATGCCTGATAGTTGCCTAAACTAGGTGATGTATCAATTATTTACATGTCTGAAGGTCGATTTAAAATGTATAAATGCAGAAAATATATATCTTAAAAGAATTATCGTTTCACATGTATAATTAACCCTTCTGATACCTTTACACCAAACATGGGAAAAATCCGTTCCTAGAAAAACATCCCTTATCGATTTCAAGGGTTCTCATGTGCAAGTTGGATCTTACCTCGAGACCATCGTAAGTGGATTTTTATTACTTCATTACTTTACAATTCTTCTGGAACACGTCCAACTAATAAATTTACAAATACGATGACACTATTCAATTAATTAGAAATGTGTATTGCTATAGCAACTAGTTCTTTTAATTTTTTTGAATAAATACTTTTGTGAAATAAACTTGTAAAAGCATAAGTACTCTTAGTTATACTACATGAATATTCAACAAAAATCCCTCCATCTAAATAATTTTAATTGCTGCAGTCGTAAAATTTTGCCAGCAGTGCAATAATTTTACGAAGGTTGAGCTAACATTAAGATCTTATACACTTCAGCTCAACTTTAGAATCCCAACCCTGCGAGCAGCGGCTCTTCCGTAATAAGATGTATATCGTACATTGTTACGTCTAATAATTTTTAGTTTTATGTAAATTTAAATCAATTAATTTTCTGGTTATTTTAAATAATTTAGTTTTAAGAACAAACAAAGTATAACGGTACAAAACATGTTAGGATAGTGATGAATGTAGAATTATAACACACAACATATTTTATAATAATACTTTTGGGGATAAGAGATAATTTCTTTAGTATACTGTTAGGAAAATACAAACTTCTTAAATAAAGGAGTACTACTGAAAATTGTTTTTACCAGTCGCAAGTTAATAGATGGTTTATTCTTCTCTCATCAATAATAACTTTTAAAAATTTACGTTTGATTTTTATTTCTTAACAAGTTACTGCACTTCTTAAACAATTGTTGCTTTGCAATTGTTTAATCAATACTTATTACTTTGTATTAATTAAAAAATAAAACTTATTTGAACTATATACAACAAGAATGCTAAAATAGAAGAGACCTGTATAATATATCCGGCTCCCAGAATTCGTCACATATAGCGCTATAAATGAATGACTAAAATAAAAATATTATACAGCCCTTGAGTTTATAATTATTATTATCTGAAATCAATGAAGCTTCCGATTTACCAATAGCCTATAATGCCACACATTCCATAGGTTCTATCAAAGGCTGGAATGTGTCGAAATCGATTTTTCTTTATTACGACCACCACATCAACTCCCTTGATGACATGAAAGAGTGTGCTTCCCGTCAAATTTGTACTTTGTGGTGGTATAATAATTGTGTAAACAGGATTCAGCACCCTCACAGACAAACAACTAAGTAATAATATATATAGTTCTACAAGAATTATAAAACGTCCTTGATTACGAATGGTTGTTTGAAAGTTCGAACTAACTGTTACAAACAGTCTACGTATCTCTTGCATATTGCATGTCAATAATTTATTTCTATTTGCCTTACAATAACATCTGAATATTTTTAAGCCATAAAATGTAATTGGTACAAACTTTTCAACTGTTACAGCAGCAACGCATAATCGCCAGATAACTTTGACCGGAGTTTAAGCAGTTGTCCAAAAAGTTTTTAAAATCGTATTGAAGCAGATTAATTGCCTGTCATAAATTAGAAATGTTGCATGGAACTTTCTGGAACTCGGCTAAAATTGAATTAAATCAGAAATATGCACTAATTGGTATTGAAATAACAAATTACATGATCAGTAATAAACTAAATGCAATGGTTTTAGCTCTAAATCTTGTTATCTGTTTTTTTTTATGAAAGAATGAATCTGTTCTTGCATGTAAAAAGTAATTTGACCCAGCAAATAATACAAAGTAGGAGTTATGAATATTCTAATAAACAGCTATTTTGATATGTCCAATTCATTCACTGATTTATTATAACTGGATCGCTAAATTGTATGGTGTAAAAAAATATATTCAAGAGGGCGGATTGTTTCAAGTGGCTGGCCTAGATTGTTGACACTATCGGTCCGTAATGATTGTTAAGTTTTCACATTACAAGATTGTAGCTAACTAACCCTAAAGAATTGGAATGAGATTAAGAAAAATACATTTAAAATACTCAAGAAAGAATTCCACAATGGAAATCCCCTTCTTCTTACGTCGCTATCAGCCCTTTCCATTCATGTTTTGATTTTACATGTTTTATGCATAATTTAAAAACTGTATTTCCTACTACTAATTTGCAACTATTCCGTACATTTATCGAAATCTTAAAACTGTTTTAGAATGTCCTAAATTTAGCGCAACACAATGTTTATTTTGTGCTTTGGCATTTATATTACATTTATTTAAGTCCATTTCCTTCTATGTGTATCCAACTATACTCGTATATTGAGTTTTTTAGAATGTGTACCTATATTTTTACACGGGTATTTTATTGAAGTATGGATATAATTTCAAGTGGTTACATCGGCTTTACTCATTTTATGGATGAGTATATGCCATGTCCAGAATATGGACACGACAAATTTTATGATTATTAATTAATCACTATCCTGATTGTTTTCCTTGGATGTTTTGTTTTATACTGACAAAGAAGGAATTTGCAACTTAATATTACAGTGAAACAAATTCAAATACAATTCACATAAACTGTTATTTATTACCTATTCATAAACTCCTTTTATTTATTTGACATGCATTAGAAATAATGTTTAGTATTTCCTTATGTATATCTGACTCTAAATTAAAGAGTAATAACACAAGATAGTAGGTTAGAGCGCTTACAAATTTCGGGTGGTTGAATGATTGGATCTTTAAATGGTCTCGTATTGCGTTTATGAGCTTACATTGTTTGCGCTGATTTTAAGCATGAGAGATTATATCTCATAAAGGTAAAAGTAATTTAAATTCACACCCTTATAAACACATATGAGGTAGTAGTGTGACTACTACAGTACAAAAAAACCCAAATACTATCCCTCCAGTTGCTCGACACGTCAAGAATTCCCCCTATCTCGCCTTTCATCCAAATTTCTTGTTCTACATTATTCTCAAAGATATAGTTTTGTTGTAATGTAGATCTTTCCATTAGTAATAGTGAACATTTTCCTAACCACACACTCAACAGACTTGGATAAATGACAAGATGGTTTACCGAAAGAGATATCGTCTGATTGAAGAACAGCTTAACAACTACTTAAAACAATCCTTTGATCTGATAGTAGTCGGTATAGTTAGTATTTTTGAACGGTCAAAGTTATTTCTGTATTGATAAACCGGATATATAATTTTCGAATGCCAATCTCATAATTGTAGTTGTAGACTTATTGTAAATAATCCTCCGACCGTGCTTACGTTTAGGACGAGGTAGTTTTATAAAACTAACCTGCAGGAGACCACCAAAGTTAAAATTAAATTTGCCACAATTATTGTTTTTTCAGTATAAAATCTAGATAGATACTAGTATTATATAAACGCATCAAATTTCATGATGTTGCACCGTTGAAAATGTTAAAGCTTAATAATGCTGTTATTTGAAAAAATACTTCAAATGAGATCCTATTCATCACCGTAGAGAAGAACAATAAGTTCAGAAGCTAGAACTAGTTGGAGTTATTATTTGGAGTTTAGAACTCATCAAGCTGCATGATTGTTTCACTGTTTCATATTTGGAGCTGTGGAAATTTAATACTCTTCAGCATCAGGTTGAGTAAACTTTTAAGTTTAATAATTATATCCTATTTGTTTTATCCCTGACTTGTGAGATTTTGTGTTTGTAATATCGCAAATAAAGAAAGAAATACCTTAAATGCTCCCAATTGAAGTAGTTTGTATGACATGATTCACAAAGCACATATGATTTGAGAGCCACAGTACCTAGTCGAGAGGTTCTTGTACCATGGGGAGGTTGCTGAACAAAGCAGCCGTCAGGACGGGAAGCTTCGCTTCCCTAAGGTGAGGCTGGAAGTGGGGAATAGGGACTTAGCGTATTCCAGCCTCCATTTGTTTAATGGTCTTCATGAACACACCATAAATGTTGTATCTTGTGCTAGTTTCAAAACTAAGCTTAGGAAGTAATTAAGTACAACTTTTTCTAGATAAGACTAGAACTATCCATATAATGTTGTAATGTATAGGTAAATACGAGCGTGTTGTTGTGTTATTTTAGAACTAGATCTTCATAATGACAGGATTAGATTTTCAAAACAATACTAAATCATTAAAATACGCTCGCTGAATAAAAGGCATATTTATCAATTTATATTTAACAGTTTTATTTAAAGCGGCAAAAATTGTCTTTTAGTGAATATATTGATGAAAATACTTTCTTACAAGTTTTGTTTTCATGCGAGACTTGTTCATGTGCACTTTTTGGTGTAGGAAGAGGATTGTGTATGCCACTGGGAGCTCTGCCTTTTGAGTTTTGGATTTAACTAAGTACTGATGCAGTTGTATAAATCTCAATGCTAACGAAGATGTGAGCTTCGGTTTTTCAGACAATGGTTCACTCCATCAGGGTGCTGTTTCAATTTTGAAGTTTAGCGACGCATGATTCTCCAAAACCTCTTATTCTTTTTCGTATTAAAACGGAAAATAAATTGTTATTGGTTATAAAGAGAAATTTTAATATTTAAATGTAGCATTGGAATCTAATTAGGCATTCTAAATATTGCATAATTTTACTTGGCCGGTTATTATCTCTTGTACTGTAAAATAGAGCTCTGGTGTGATTTCTAGTAACTAATAGAATGAGGTAAAACTTATAGAACATATTTATGTTACAACTACTTGGCACTGTTTTAATTACCTAATTATACCAGTAAAACAAAAAAATTTTAAAGTTTTTATATCTTATATAAAAAAAAAACATTGACTTATTTCAACTCATTACGTACATCTTCCTTACTATTGATGCTAAAAACATTACTGTAAAAGACAAGTTAGAAAATGTTTGTCATAACCAGTTAAATATATTTTTTATATAACTACGTACAACTTTTAAAACTTTTGTTGGCTACTTCTGGATACAATAAAGTAAACTGATTCTCCCTGTACTCTTTGGGTACTGAGAGGATTATACACGGCAAAAATTAGTATAACAATGAATTGAATTAAATATATTTAATTTTTACTTCTGTTAGCACTACATATGAACTATTCTCGTGCATTGTGATGTGAATAATACTCGCCAGAACTAGGATAAAGGATGCTTTGGATAAAGAGAAATAGTTATTAAAAACTGATTATGAATTAAAGTAACTCATCCATATATGTCCTGGTCCTAGTCCTGCTTCTGGCCGTTACACCGTGTTCCTGGTGCTACTTCCACGACTAACTGTGAATTGAGCGAAGTTTGAAAAATGCAGCGACATAACACTTTATACTTATTTAAAAACATTAAATTATCAATGCCATTTTGTTTCCATGGATATGAAATAATATTTTGTGTAAACTGCTGCTTACGTTTCACCTGTCCCTTATATTGCTGACGTCACGACTGCTACTAAAATTAAACAGAACGCTTGTTATATGATTATCCAAACACGTACATGTTAATGTGACAAACGTGTGAACAAAACATTAAAATGTTTATAAAGAGACAGTTCCATGTCTAAACTTATTATATTTGTGCTACATTATTAGTTTTAGATACAATGTCCAGGGACACTGTTCTAAATAACATTATATACTACAGCTTATTAGACTACAATAGTGTGGTTTTAAATTTCTAAACAATAATATGACAAATAACATAACTATAATGCATCAATAATGATATTTAAGTGTATATTATAGTTTATAAATCACCTGTACCTTATATTCCTGACTACTAATAACACTAAACAAAACGCTTGTTATCTGATATCCAAACACGTATATTTTAATGTGACAAACGTGCGCATAAAACATAATTATATATGTTATAATGAGATAGAGCCATGTGCAAGTTAGTGATATTTACGCCACTTTATTAGTGTTTAGATACAAGATCCAGGGACACTATTCGAAATGAAATTTTATACTATTGCTAATTAGTCTACAATTGTGTAGTTTCGAATTTCTAAAATAGAATATAACACATAACATAACAATATAGTGATGCATACTAATCATAATTAATTTTGTATTACTATATGTAACTATTTTTGTAACTTCTATACCCTATTGGGCATATTTTAATTAAATTAATTATATTTATTACTTACATAGAATGCCACGAATAAATTTAATTTCTCGTAGTATGGTGAAAGTATTAATGACAGGTAAAATATGCTATTTATACTCGTATAGATGGTAGAAATAGCATATTAAACCGATTTGAATATTCTGCTTTTTTATAATATATTTATGTGTAGCTTGTTGGGCCTTTCCCTAAACCTATTTAATAGGCGAGAGTGTCAATAGGCAAAAAGGTAAAATTGCGAGATAATCGTGTACGCCGATTTATCATCATGCGGTAGCAATTAATTCCTTAGAAGCTAATAACATTGCAGTGGCTCACAAATAAATATAATAGAAGAATTTGGACACAGGAGAGATTATTATTTACTTATTACGTAGCAGCAATTTTCCCTCTCGATTTAGCTGTTCAGCTCGACGCATTATTCTCCACATCGCCTCTTTTTATTTTTTATAAAAATTATACTTTTATTGGTAATTACTTACAGTGAAAAATAGAATATTTTTAATTATATTGGAGCCTAATCAGGCGTTTCTATTACTTTATAACTTCCTCTTCTTTTATAAACTGTTCTGTAGAAGAGAGTTCTAGTGTTCGTTTAGGAAACTAATTTAACAATTTAAAAATTATAGACCGCATTTATGCTATAAAGTCCGCAAGATATTTTTTTATATTTACTAAATCCAAACAATTTATTTAGGCATTTATACATCGTCTGCTAGCATAGGCCTACACCTACTTCAACCCATTTTAATATTGATCCTATTTGAACATGCCGGAAATTTTGTTGTAAGACATAAGTTATAAAATGCTTTCCATAAACATATCTCTTAACCATTAGGACAAAACTGCTCAAAAATTACTATGATGTACGTCTTGTCAGGATAATGATTGTTAACATATTATCTCTGTACGCCTTTGGTACGGAGAGGATTAAACACAACTGAATATACTTACTTAATAGCTTTTCTAGATAAATAAAATGGATTAGGAAATAATATTAGAATATACAACTTTAAGTTCCTATGCAACCACGAAATTATTACATATAAGTTTAATTAATCCAGTGTTTTGTTGAGAATAATAGTCTAGGATGTAACCTGCTTGGTATATACAGAGATAGTGGAAAATATATATAAATTATAAAATAAACTGATCCGTGTGATTCCTGATCCTGGTCCTGGACCTGGTCCTGCTTCTGGCCATTACATCATGTTCCTGGTGGTGCTTCATTGCAGCTAGTTGGTGCGACATAAAACTTTTAACTGAAATAAAAACATGTAAACACTTATCCTCTTTTGTTTCCATGGATATTAAATTATTTTAAGTATACACTGTTGTATTTATATAATAATTCGGGTATATAAGAGTCCATTATAACCGATGTCTTTTTTCTCCTTAGTAATGTTATCGCCAATAAACTGACCGGATATGAGCGCCTCGCCGTAAGACAGCAAAGGGTAATTGGACAATACTTCACTTTGACACCAACTACTCTTGTTCTATACAACGAGAAACTGTCAATCTCGGATTTAAAGTAAGGGAAGCTTAGAATTTAAATTTCCTTCATTCAATCTTCAGGTTTACCTTTGCTTGGCATTCAAGTTGTGAATAGGAACAAGAATAAACAACAAAAGTTTACCTTGCTACACATTTTTTTTATTTTTGTTTTTGGTTTCAACTGTCGACGATTTAGAACTCGTCGTAGTAAAGAGTTTGACAAGCCGGTAATGCAGTAACAATAAACATTACTAATGGTAATGAAAAATATTTTGTTTGGTTTAACGTTTTATGGTCATATAGAAATGCGTACATGCGCATTTTAAACAATTATCCCCCTACAATACGCGGTGCCGATGAAAGAGTCGACATCTTCATCCTTATTAGTATCCCACTTTAGCTTGTGGTAGTGTAATGTGTGATTGTGATTCTCGTACTCGTGTCTTATGCTCGGGTCGGGATTTGCATTCTGCTCAGTCATAACGCTTGGACCGGACTCAAGCAGCTTTTGGGTATCCTTTAAACCATTTCCTTTCCTTTGTTTTCTACTTTATTTCTATGAATTACTAACCTCCCCCACCTGATAAAGAGGATAGATTCCATTCCTCGAAACGTTGTGTTAAACCTTTTGTAACATATAACGATGGAAAATGTCAGAAATCTTGTTATCCTTTCAAATCTTCGACTGTCAATAACAAAGTTTAAACAAAGAATTAATCTATACGTAGAACTTTACTTTAGATAGACCAATCCGGGAGTTGTAAATATTGTACAACTCATACAAATAAAAAAGGGAAAGTTAGCATAATTTCTTAAATCGTGCTGGTGTTGCTGCTACCATTATGATAAAATACACACGCTGATAACAAATGAAACAATGATTTTCCGTTAAATGTTCGAGCGAATCCATTATTGGTTTTATGAAAAATAAACAGTCTTTAATACTTAATACCTCTTTTTTTATAAATTTGAAGCTCATAGCGCCTAATACGCCCGTTTGTATTCAGATATTACAGTACGTAACAGTGACGTTACATCTAGTATAACAAGCATTTAAATCTTAAACGGTATTGTTCCTATGTCAAGTATTTACAACTGCATAGTTGTGGAGACAAACAATAATACTGCTTTAATTATATTTGACATACTGGTATTTTACTTCGAGTTAGTGTTTTTTTGCGGTTGTAACAAACCAGAACATAAAGAAGAACATCAGGCAATGTGAAAAGCTGAGCAATGTGATGACATCAGGTATCAGCTGTACAACGACGGTCTGGAGACTTAGCAGCTGTATTGGTGCTTCACAGATTTGATATTGGAAAGTTTTGACATTGCGCTTTTCAAGCTCTAAAGACAATGGGCGAGGTATTATACGAGTGCGATCGAACCAAGGTGTTCTCGGATAACCGGAATTTCAATTACTCAGAAGTGATATTAAACTTTATTTTATGATGATAATGTTCTTCTTACAATTGACCTGCTATGTGACGTAAATTATGTGTTAGGAAATGCTATTAAATCACTAAAATAAATTTTACATGCTTAAATAGATGCATAACTATGCGGTATTGGTGATACAAATATGCTTCAGTTGGAATATGAATAACACTCATTTTATGACATTTCATAAGCGCATGATACTTTTGTGTAACTCCTAATCTTGTTAATACTTTAGGATTCCACTAATACATTACGCCTTTTTGCTATTATGATGGAAATACTGTCAGAATAAAATTTAAAAACGTATTTATTTTTGAAATTTTCATCCGATACTTGGAATGTACAATTTGTTAGTAATACGAAGAATTTATCCTATAGTAAATACACCTTCTTTAAAAAATCATTAGTCCGTATGTGTATGAACATATATTAAGTTTTTACTAAATTGATAGTATAAAAATAATAGTATACTTCAATTTGGATGAAAAGAGATAGTGATAGCAGTAACTATGACTTAGTTGGTCTATTTTAGTATTACTCATTATAAACTCCTATCAACTTTATGTTAATATTTATGCTACTACCGAATACAGGTAAGATATCTATGAGACATAGCTAAGAAATTGTTTTGGTAAAAAATTCTATAATACTATGAACGATTTCAGATTCAAAATACATAAGATTATTAAATACATTAGAAAATATTTAGCTGATTCAGCATGGTATATTAGGTATATGAGAAATTAAAAACAGCACAATACCAAAATGTAACAGAAAACATACCATACCTTTTACGGAGAAGGTACAAAGGGATTTATTTTGCTTAGTAATAATCCTAGTGCAATGTATAAAAGTAGTGAAATGATCAAAAACATACCATACCTTTTACGGAGAAGGTACAAAGGGATTTATTTTGCTTAGTAATAATCCTAGTGCAATGTATAAAAGTAGTGAAATGATCAAAAACATACATACATTTATTTTTAATATTAATTAGGTTATTATTTTATAATTTTTGGACATTATTATTTATTTATAATAAATAATGTATTAACTGGGAAAGTGATTTGTGCTGTGATACATTTTCAATAAAACTAGGATGTAGACTACGTACTTTGGATGTCAAGAGATTGTGAGAGCAGAAACTATGATCTATAAACAATAAAAATAACTCACTGTAGGTCCTGGTCCTGGTCCTCTCCCTGAGCCTCACATCGTGTTCCTTGTTCGCTGGTTTTCCGGAGTGCTGCGATTAGAGTGAATTTTAATTACAGTTTTGAGTAATTCAGAATATGTGAATACCCCGAGATTTTCTTCTATTGTTTCTATGGATATAAGTAATTTGGATGTTTACATCTGTAGGGGACATATCAGCTGGATTATTTCAAGAAAAATGTCCATATTTTATCCTACGCTTGTGACGTTCTTTTATAATAATTATTGTAGACGTAACCAAAAGTTGCGATTGTATTTATTTTATGCTCTATGATTAAAGCATTTACAAGTATAAGCAAACAGCCTTTAGTTTTGTAAAATTGACGCCTATTATCCGAATATGAAATCGATCATCAGCCAAAACCTGAATTGGTGCGGGATATAACTAAAGAATTACAAATACGTACTAAAAATATGAAGCGATATGTTTATGAAAAATAACTGTTTTATTAAAAGCATTTAAAAACAATTAATAATAACGATAAGACACGTAAGTGATAGTAATATCACCGTCAGACAACGAGATGGAAAGATAAATTAGCCATTTTCAGCCAAGTATTTGTTATCGATACTGTCAAACCTTTCCAGTTCTTATATTTATATAAAGCATGACCTACGACAATAACCTGTAAATTATTCTTTGTAAAATACATTTGTATACTAATTTTTGTTTTACTCTAACTTTGGTCAATAAATGTTCCCAGCGTGCCCTGGTTTAACTTGAACTAAGGGTTTATATCAATTACTTAATACTACACAATCCTGTAACAACAAAGAGAACTAGCCATTGATTTTACACTTCTATAATTTTAATACTCGAACATATTTTTCTATTGCTACTCATTTTAATCCGAGTAAGGGCTTTAAATGTGACAATTAGTACAAAAACTTGTGTGTTGACCAAGTTTTAATATACAAAAATATCTTAGTCTCGGATGTCGTATTACTAAATGTGCAAAAAAGTTTTTTTTTACTAAATAGTACCTTACATTTATTTTTTATTTACAAAATGGAGCAAGTTCTTTTTGTGATTTAATGTTAATTGAAATTATATATATATATATATATATATATATATATATATATATATACATATATATATTATGTCCTTTTATTGCATGCTTTGTTATTCAAAGGAATAAGTATTATTATATTTATACATTCAAACAATAAATTATAACTAATGCATCATTTACGATGTAGAGTTATGCAATGAATTTAAAAACATAAAATATGCATTTAATACAGAGTGTAAAACAGACGTTACATTACTAACTTCTCAGTCATTTCTTTGAAGCTGAGGTAAGAAACTTGCATTGTAATTAAGGATTTTTAACTTGGGATGATGACATTACTATAATAACATTAAGAAAAGTTATTTTTTGGAATGGTACTTTTGGCCAAGTTTTCGCTCGCATACGATACATAATTGCAAAATTATACATTTATTACAAATATGTAATTATATAAAATATTGCCTATATTTATGATATTATTCAGTACAATATAATATTATTCGATCGATACGCCACACTAGATGAGTGTATAGGATTATCATAACTATAATTCCTTTACATTTTAAAAATTTCAGTGATAGCAGCAAAATAGTATATTGTGAAATAGCACTTCACTCTAGACTTCATTCGTTGTTGATTGGTAGCTTAGAACTTTAGGATAGGAGATTGAAGTCAGACTCCTTACACGTAAATAATGATAAATTAAACACAAATATTTTATAATATTCTTCACATTTATTACGTGTTATACAATAGCCTTCGCTGGGTTTGCAAGCAAAATTTGATCACTATAGGTTATTTCACTTAGGAGGTATCCTGTGGACAGCACCATCATATAATTTAATAATGATTACAGCCTTTATGCAATGTTTTATATAATTACTCAGATAACATTTCTGGTAAGCAAGCGAGGGTATTACAACATAGGGGTACAATGGAATCATATATTGCCAGTAACTTTCAACTTTCAGCACAGTACATTAAAATTTCCTTTTACTCTATTAATAAATGTGGCATTACAATATCACATGATAGAAAACGGTTTGTTGACATATTTAATAATTCACCAATCATGGTTGCAAATAAGAGCCATAAATATTCGCTCTGGCCAAAACCGTACGATTGACCTGCACTAAAATCAAACACAGTTACACAGCTATGTTTGGAAAAGCTGATTCTATGTGAGTGTTGAGTTTAGCTCCAGTTTACCTTTCTCTTACGTGGAGCAACTGAAATCAACCATCTTCCACACAAGCAAATCTTACGCGCAATCTAATCTTTTAAACAGTACACAGCTAAGGTGAGAAGGATGATTCAGTGAGGCTATGAAAAGTGTTAAAAAACCGATGAGGGGTTTCCTTTTAACTTTCTTAGTTTTCGTCAACAAAATATTTTTGGATCGCTTTTGATGAACATGACTCGAGATTTAAGAATTCTGCCACATCATCAGATTTTAGACGCTGCACTAAGAGGAAGGTGAACTCGAGCTAAACTCAACATACACATTGAATCACCCCTTCCCGTCTTATCTACGCTATTTAAGACTCAGTAGCTCCACCGTGCTTTTGGACCATGTCAGTCAACATCGTAGTGCTCTTAGTTGTGCACCTGATGAGACATGAGGATACAGGGTGCTTAATGAAAATAATGAGCATTATAAAATCATCCACACACCCACGGGGGTCTTGTTCTGGGTTGGGTAGTTGGCAACTAAGAATGCCGTGTGGCTGGGGGCATCTTTGGTGGAGCTTGAAGATGACTTTAATATCAGGCCGGACGCGGGCGATCCGGCGTTTCAGTCTCGAGCACCTCCAGTAAAGGACTGCGTTGACAGTTCTTTCTTGTTGTACAAACTCAAAATGGACGATTACTCAAACGTCAAAGAAGACTATCAGTATTATTTTGATACGAGACATTCTCATGTACACTTTTTGGGGTTCGGGAGAGGAATTTTTGTACCATACGGAGCTCTGCCTTTCGGATTTTGGGTTTTAATTTGTCTTGATGCTTTTGTATTGCAAATTTTCTAAAGAAAATGTATGCTTCGGTTATTCAGGCAATGGGTCACTCCGGTTGGGGGCCCTCTCGATTTAGAAGTTTAGCTGACGCATTATTCTCCAAAACGACTTATTTATTTTGGCATGAAACTGAAATTTTATTATTATCATTTACAAAGAGGAATTTTATTATAAAAATTAGTATTAGAATCTAATTATGCATTCCGAATACTGCATAAATTAAATTGACCCATTATTATCTTTTGTATTGTGGAAGGAGCTCTGGCGTGGATTTCTGTAACTAATAGAATGACGTAAATCTATGCCTATGCATAGATTAAATTTAGGTCATAACTGTTTGGTTCTGTTTTTAATTTTTGAAATATATCAATCAAACCAAAAAACAATTATCACTTTTATATATTAAAGGTTTACTAGAAACGCTAGAAATAAATATTGTTGTAAAAGTCAAATTAGAAAATGCTTCTCATAACAATATTATACATAGTTTTTATAAAATTACGCGAAAATTTCCAATATCTATTGGTGTCCATTCTGTACGAAATATTGCAAACTGATGCTCCCTGTACTCTTTGGGTACTAAGAGGATTATACATAGCACCAAACACGAATTAGTAGCTTTAAAACATAACCTTTCTGTTAGCACTATATATAATATATTCTGATGTTCTGTCCTTTAGAAAATCGCTAAAACTAGATTGTAAACTGCTTTGTGTAACGAGTAAAAACTATAATTTTATATTGAATTAAAGTAACTCATCCTTGTAAGTCCTGGTCCTGGTTCTGCTTCTGGCCATCACATCGTGTCCCTGGTGCTACTTCCGTGACTAACTGTGAATTGAGCGAAGTTTGAAAAATGCAGCGACATAACACTTTGGAATTATTTAAAAACATTAAATTATAAACGCCATTTTGTTTCCATGGATATAAAATAATATTTTACTGAAACTGCTGCTTACGTTTCACCTGTCCCTTATATTGCTGACGTCACGGCTACTAATAAAACTAAACGTTTGTTGTCTGATTACCCCAACACTTATATTTTAGGGGCACAAACGGGCAAATGAAACTTAACTATAAAGATTCTAATAAAATGTTTTTCCCCGTTTCTGATGTATGTGCTACATTTTTGATGTCTGGATGCAATATCCAGGGAAACTGTTCGACATGACATGTTATACTATTGCTAATTATTCTACAATAGTTTATATTATAAATGCAAACTCTCTTAAAGAATTTTGGATGTGTAATAATCACGCTAACCCTATTGGGCAGATTTTAACCAAACTTAAAAAGACTATTACTTAGATACAAAGAAAACTTATGCGTATTTGTATTTTAAAGTATTCCTTACAAAATAATTTGTACGAAATTTGTATCATATTTAGTAAATTAAATATGAATTAAATTTTAAATTTAACAATGTAGTATTTCGCTGCTTACCTCGTGCGACAGGACGCAGTGTATTCAAGTATTTTGTATTTCAATATATAAATATTATAAGTCATAGTTAGATGAAAATTGAAATAGCAAGTAAAGTATATTATTTATATGAAAAGCAGCAATGACTTATTAAACCAATTTACATATTCTCCTATCTTACAAAACACTTACCTTTAGCTTGTAATAATGTAAAAACCCAGGTATTACAATTTAGGTACATTCACAAAACTAAGGTTATTTTAAAGAATAAACAAACGTTTGTCTTTGCTGGACAAAAATATTCAATTTTGGTAAATATCTTTTTGGGCTTTTAATTTATAATTAAATGTTAATAACTCAAATGTTTTGCAAGTAACTACGTTTTAAACGGCTATTGTCCACTGTATATTTTAAATCAGAAATCAAGAAGAGGAATTTTCAAATATATGCTTTTCTCCAAAAAATTTTTATTTAAGAGTTAAACCACAAAGAGGACTCACTAAAATGTACAATTAGTATTTTTCGAATGCAATTACATTATACATATATCAACATTTGAAACCATCTTTTCATAAATTAATTACGGCTCCAGTTTTGTTGTAAATTAAATTGCAAATCTTACAGCGCATAATGTCCAACATTTCAAACGCATATAATTTTTCTTGCTTATAGTTTTTGTACGTCAAATAAATGCAAGATATCACAGAGTATGGCGTTATACCTGTGTATATCTGTTATACCAGTATATCTCTGAAACCCCCTTGAACTCATCCTCCGTTGAAAACATGTTTCTGAAGGATGTGTGAAAGGAAAATCGTTGAATTATAAGTTCGGAAATCTTGAGTAACACACAATATACCTGAATCAGCATTGCAATTTTTACTATTATTTTATAACGTAAGATTAGAGTAGGCACTTCCTACTGATGTGGGTATACAATCCAACTAGTCATAAACTAAATATACAAATGTGCAATAGTATGACAACCAAAGGCAGTAACCGGGTCAAATCGGAGCTTATTGCCCAACAGGATATCCTTAGGATGCAAGTCGATCCGACCCAGTATTTAACCACAAAACAAAAACCTCAAACGGTAGTCAAGGTTTAATCCCGTAGATATAAAGCAACTGCAATAGCTTCGGCTCAAGACCAAAAGACCCTCCGATCAGAAGCCTGCACTACAGTATATTAGTAACCATATTCCTCTGGCAAACAAACCTTTTCAGTCGTGGTCCCCAATTCTGTCAAGTGTCAACAAAAAACATTGGACTACACCAGTTTACGGCTCTCTTCAGGGTAGCATTAGTCAATTCTGTGATTGTGATTTTAAATTACCAGTCATAGGAATTATCATTTTTTTCTCATCTGCATACACCTTTGCGAAAAGACTACTCCTGTTACAGACCTAAACAGGTCGTCCATAACAAGGAGAAAGGACGCCAACCTGAAGAGAGCCTTAGGTGATCGTCTCAGTGATCCTTTCACCCCAAATATTGGGTTTACCGTTTATAAATATAAGTAGGTATTTAAGATCCATATTTTTCTGTACTATTTATATGTACATGAAAATGTTAGTTATTTAATTCTGGAAATATATAGCCTGGAAAAAATGAGAAAAATTATCACGGTAAGGTGTCAATGTATTAGATTCCAGAGACATTTTTTATCAGTTTCTTTGTAAAAAGAATATTAAATTTACCAATTGTTCATTGTTTAAAAGTTCTCATGGAATTAAAAGCATGTTGAGGATTGTTTTCATCATTAGATAACAAAAACATTAGAGCAGATTTTATAGTTGAAATAAGATTGAAAATGGTAAAAAAATAATCAAAACGGTAATTTTTAACCCTATAATATTGCTTCAAGGCCTTAAAACTGTCAAAAACTAACGGAACTACATGTATTTAAAGGTTTAGAACTAATAAACACTTGTTCTGACCATTAAAATACTTTATATCCTCATGTGATTAAAATGTTCCTCTCAAAACTAAAACAAGTAATAAGCGGCGTTAATATGTAATAAATTAATATAAAGTACAACTCGCTGGAAAGTTCTAAAAATTTATTGATTCTGTTAAAAAATGTATGTTATAAAAAGTTGTGAACAAGAGTCATTTTGTTAATGCGGTACTTTACGAGGGTTGTCCTCTCTATTTAGAATTTCATTTTGTATACGAATGATTTATTCTAGTTTACCACGTCTTAGAAGTTAAATTATTATTAGTGATAGCAAGAATACTATTAGAAAATGGCATGAATTCTAAGTAAGAAGGTTTATTACTGCATCATTTTGATTTGCTAGGTCTTATCTCTTATACTGTGGATGCGTGCTCTGGTGGATCTTTACGTAACTAACGGAATGATTTAGGAATTGTAGACTATATCTTTCTTAAAAATTATTTGAAACCGTATTTTAAATCATGGAGTTTTAAAAATCAAACATGGTGAAATTTTTTATTACTAATGTTAGTCAGGTAACGTACACTAATTTAAACTAAAACATAATATTTAATCTAATAAAATAGCCAAAAATTTGCTCGAAGACGGACGTTAGAACATTCTTTTCGTAAAATATTAATTATTTGTCATCAACTATGGAAAACAGTTTGCAAAACTGCTGTGAAGCTTGGAATTTACAAGATGATTGAAACCAATTCTCCCTGCACGCTTTGGGTACAGAGAGGATTAAAACAGCCCAAAAACACAAGTTTAGTAGCTTTCCATAAAGGAAATCAGTGAAAATCTTTGAACAATAAAAGGAAATTCAACGAAATAATACATTTGAAACTTCTGTTTGCTTTGGAATCAGGTCATCGTTTTATTTATACTGTTCATGTGTTTTGTGTTGTATTTAATACTAAAATTTAAATTGCTTTGGGTATCAAGAGGCCATTATTAGGAGAAATTGTGATTACTCAATAATAGAAGTAACTCATCCTTGTATGGCCAGGTCCTCGTCCAGCTTCTGACCATCACATTGTACTACATTATCTGACGGGCTGCAAGTTGAACGACTATGATAATGCTGAAACATACTCTTGATACTATTTCATAAATATTCACACGACATTATATTAATAATATATATTATAACTGTTTTTTATATTTCACATGGGTGTCTTATTGTTTTATCTTTTGGCGCCTTTTTATGTCAAGGATACTGTTCAGTACTTATTTCTTAATTAACGGCTGGTGTTGTTTACTGGCCCAAGATGACGTCACCTACTCGCAGCCCCTTCTCCAACCCCTTCAAGATAAGAAGACGCGGCTCAATTATTCTCTCCGCAGGCGGCGTACTGGACACACGCTGCTGCCCGCATTCCAACCCCAATACATGAACAGTTTTCACGTTTATACAGCTCTATTTTGTTTTTTATGTATTTCAAGTCAATATAGTTACTTTATTTACCCTCTCGGAGTGAATCATTCCCCTTGGTGTCCACCGCTCTCCATCTACAAGACCTACACAAGACTTCTGGTGATCCTGGACTCCCCGCTGCCATGGCCGAGGACCTCGACGACCCCGTTCTACGAGACTCCCCCAAGGTACATCACCAGTCGTTTTTATTTCGGCTATACCGCGGTTACGGCTCTTCTTCAAAGACCGTACATTTGGTCCTTCGAGCCGGATCAGCTGGTCCTATACGAACGCTTCAGCTTCATGCAAAAAACAGTCCACTAAGTTTTAACATTTAATTTGAGTTCAAATCAAAAACTCAACCGCCTCAAGAAACAAACCTGATTAGCATTAAAAGTAAAAATTAGCATTTAAGCTAAGTTTCGTGAACTGAACTATAGAGCCAGACAGACAGGTACAGAACTGCAGGTTATGTTTATTGATTGCGCTGCTTATCGGCCGCTATCTGATTGTCGCTCAGCTGATTGAGTATTTCTGTCCGCCGACCGGACGCTCTTATCTATTTTGAGCAACTTATCTGTCAGCTGTTTCTATTTAAAACTAATAATTTTCTATTACTGAGGGAATCATTCTTAATTCTTAATCACTCACTATCTAATATTATTTCTGTGTCACTGTTTTGTTTGAAGATTACTTGTTTTATTTTTGTCAAGGTTTACTAAATTAGTTTGTAAGCAGGTTAATTTAGTAAATAAGGATTCTGTCTTCTGTAGGGTGTATTTCATATTTTGTATTTAATTAGTGTTTGAAAATATGGCTACTAAAAAACTAGAACAATGTGTGAAAAAGAGAGAAAGGTATTTTCAAAAGTTACAGCTGTGTTTTGATTTAATCAAGGAACTTCCAGGTGAAACTAATGATTTTGTTGCTAGGTATTCAAATTTAAAGTCTTTGTACTCAGACTTCGAAGCCCTTTCAGAACAGATGGATAATCTTAATCTTGAATTAGATGACCCCAAGGACACTGTAGATACTAGTTCCGCCTTCAAGCAGTTTGATACCATGTACTATAAATGTAAAGCCACCTATGATGTTATTGTAGCTACTAAGACTAAAACTGTCGATGTAGATCTCTCACAAGCCTCACTTGTAAAATCTAACCTTCCGCAAATAGATATAAGTAACTTTGGTGGACAGTTAGAGCAGTTTAATTCCTTCAGATCTCTGTATGATAATTTAATCCACAATACCTCCATGGCCCCTATTGAAAAGTTTAGTTATTTAAAAAGCTTACTGGAAGGCCCTGTTCTGTGCATTGTTGAAGCCATACCCTTTGATCCAGCTAACTTCACTCTAGCCTATGACACTCTAGTGGAACGCTACA
The DNA here is from genome assembly GCF_021130785.1 of Homalodisca vitripennis. Taxonomy (NCBI): domain Eukaryota; kingdom Metazoa; phylum Arthropoda; class Insecta; order Hemiptera; family Cicadellidae; genus Homalodisca; species Homalodisca vitripennis. Next base: position 121,639 of record NW_025777593.1, on the reverse strand, counting down.
CTAATCCACGCTTCCTAGCTAGTTTTTATCTTAATAAAATACTTAATCAACAACCTGTAAAGACCCCTAGTCTAAGTAGCCTAAGACAGATCGTAGATGTGTTTTCACATAAATGTTCAAGCATTGAAAAGTCTAAATATCAGTGACTTGTCTGGTTTTATGCTCTTGCAACTAGCTTTACGCCTATTAGACAATAATACTAGAAAGGCGTTTTGAACTAGAAGTGAAATCCAAACAGTTTCCTATATTGGAAGACCTTATGGAGTTTCTTCGCGCTCAGTGTACCGTCTATGAACTCACCAAAGAAACACACAAAAGCTAGTGTAGTTACGTCAAGACCACCCGCACCCCTTTACCGCAAGGCGTTGTTCTCAGCTCAACACGGTGCTTCACATTCAGAGAAGACTAACTCGTCGCCTTGTCGCCCTGCCTCTCAGTGTCCTATGTGTAAAAATAACCATCAACTTTACCGCTGTGACCAGTTTATTGCTTTGCCCTTACATGAACGTTATAATTCTGTGCGCTCATTTAAACGATGTTTTTCATGTCTTGGGTCACACCATGTGTCTGCGTGTACTTCAAATGCGAGTTGTAGATTTTGTAAAAGTAAGAAACATTACTCTCTACTCCATGACAAGCGGGTCTCCACTCCGCCACCCGTCCACTCAGACGCACCTCACTCTCACATCTCTACACCTGCGTCACCCCCCTCAGTAGTCGGCGCTTCCGCCGCCGCGCCTACACCTCAGACAACCGCACCGTTTCAAACACTGTCCTGTCAGTCTCAGCGAACTAACACAAGAAATGTTGCTTTGTTAGGCACCGTTCAAGTACTCATTCAAGACGATTTAGGTCATTGGCAAACGTGCAGAGCTGTCATTGACGGAGGTAGTCAAATCAACTTTGTCACTCAATCATTAGCTCAAACTATACGACTACCTATCAAAAGGTGTAATGTTAACATTTCAGGCATTGGTCATCAATGTGGCATAAACACAAAAGGCCTCGTTACTTGCAACATAGCCTCTCGCTACAACAGCGACGTCCAACTACAGCTGGATGCAGTTATCATTTCTAAGATATCATCTAATCTTCCTACAGCCCCGCTTGCAGCATCTCTAAGGCAGAGATTCAATTCTTTGAATCTAGCAGACCCTGACTTTAATCATCCTGCTAAAGTTGACATTCTCTTTGGAGCTCAATCTTTCACAGACATGCTTACCAATGAACTTTCCATCATCAAAGGGCAGCCTACCGCGCTGCACACAATATTTGGTTGGGTTCTCATGGGTGATGTCCCCATGGAATCACCTTCTCACCAACGAAACTCTCTCTTTGTTTCATCGTCTCTAAGCACTGATCGACTCCTTGAACAATTCTGGGAAATGGAAGAAATCAATTTTCCAAAACCCCTCAGTCCCGCTGATCAGTTCTGTGAAGATCATTATCAATCAACCATCTCTAGAGACGAAACCGGACGATATGTAGCCTCATTACCCTTCAAAAATGGCTTCCCCTCTGACCTAGGCTCCACACGAGAAATAGCTCTTCGCAATTATCTCCAACAGGAAAGACGGCTTGAAAGAAAGCCGGGAAATCTCGCTCATTATTCAGACAATTTACAAAAACTATGTTGACCTAGGTCACATGTGTCTCGCCCCTCAGCCCTCTTCATATGTCCTCACACATCACGGTGTTGTAAAAGAATCATCTTCATCTTCACCTCTTCGCGTTGTCTTTAACGCCTCTGAAGTAAGTGACACGAATCAGTCTCTTAATAAATTACTGTTGACTGGACCCAAGCTCCAAGCCGATATCGGAACTGTTTATCTCTATGTTTCGATTGCACCCCATCGCTCTGACATGCGATATAAAACAAATGTATCGAGCCATAAAAGTTGCTCCTTCTGACCGCAAATACCAACATTTGTTTTGGCGTTCTGACCCTTCTGGCCCTGTCCAAGAATGGGAACTTCAACGATTAACTTTTGGTCTCTCATCAAGCCCTTTCATCGCCCTTCAAACTTTGAAGCAACTAGTTCTCGACGAAGGTCCTAACTACCCCAATGCTGCAGAAGTGCTTAAACTCGTCCTGCTACATCGATGACATCGTCTGTGGTGCCTCTTCGGAACACGCAGCCCTTCAATTGTTTGATAAACTCAATCAACTCTGCGTATCTGGTGGTTTCGAACTTCACAAATGGTCTAGTTCAAGTGTTTCCGTTCTCAACACCATCCCTTCTGACCACAGAGAAAGACCACATCCCCTTGGATCCATTCACTCCATCAAAGTAGTAGGACTTGAATGGGACCCTTCCACGGATTGTTTTCACTACGCTATTGCCCCTGTAAATAAAACTCCGACCAAACGAAATGTCTTATTTCAAGTTGCCCGAGTGTATGATGTGAACGGTTTCATCAGTCCAGTTATCTTCACACTAAAACACTTGCTTCAGCAAATATCGGTTGGAAAACTGGACTGGGACGATCCACTCCCAAAACATCTACACATTGTTTGGGAAAAATTTGTCAAAGAACTTCCACTTATGTCACAAATAAATATCCCTCGCTATATCCTCAGTACGTACATATCCGTCCAACTCATAGGTTTTTCAGACTCTTCTCAGAAAGGCATGTGCTCGGTATTGTATCTAAGGGTCGAATGTGAAAACAAAACTACCGGATGTAGCCTATTGCATTCTAAAACCAAAAGTTTGCTCCACTCAAACCACTAACGATACCCCGCTTGGAATTATGCGCAGCGTTGCTCCTCTCCCAACTGGTAAAAGCTAACCAGAAGCTTATCACCAAACTACAGATATCAGATATCTTTTTATTTACAGACTCAATGAATGTTCTTGGTTGGATAAGAACACCTCCGCACCTTCTAGAAACTTTCGTTTCAAACCGTGTTTGTTAAGTAACGGAAAACACGTCTATTGATGTTTGGCGTCACATTTCAGGAGACAACAATCCCGCAGATTGTGGCACTAGAGGTCTGATGCCCTCTGGCTTACTTGATCACCCGCTTTGGTGGCATGGCCCCTCTTTTCTACTAAATGAAATTTCCTCTTGGCCTTTATCACTTGGAAAAAGCTCCTCTGAAGTAATTGAGATCAAGAAGACACCATTTAGCAATACACTAACAACTAACGTTATACCACCAAACGATCTGTACCAGTGGATAAAATCGATTTTCTTCACTCACTAAACTACAAAAATGCAATGAGTTATGTACTAAGATTCATTCATAACATCCGATCCAGACAGTCTGCTAAACGTTTTGGTCCTTTATCTGTAAATGAACGAACCGAAGCCCTTGCTCAATGTGTAAAACTCGTTCAAAAGCAACACTATTCTCCAGAAATAAAAGCAGTCAATCAAGGAAAGCCATGCTCTCCTTCGCTAAGAAAACTCACACCATTTTTATCATCTGATACCCTCATGGTGGGGGGTAGACTGAAGTTTTCTCCCTTGCCTGAGTCTTTGAAGCACCCTGTTTTGATTCCTTCTCAAAGTCACTTCGCAACTCTATTGTGTGATCATTATCGCCTGTACTCTCTTCATGGTGGTCCCAAAATAGTTCAATCTCTTATTCTATTCAACGCCGCTACTGGATTCCTGGTGCAAGAAATCTCATCCGAAAACGCATTTTTCGATGTCTCACTTGCTTTAGAATGAAAGCAAAACCCACACAACCCCTAATGGCAGACTTGCCCCCCTCTCGCTTCAAGCAAACGCGATGCTTCACCAACGTTGGATTGGATTTTGCTGGTCCCTTTCTTGTTAAAGAAAGTACTAGAAGAAACGCAAAATTGTCTAAATGCTACATTGCTCTTTTTGTATGCATGACAGTCAAGGCTGTTCATCTAGAACTAGTCCACTCTCTCAATACTGAATCTTGTCTAGCCGCAATCGATCGACCGTTTTATTGCTAGAAGAGGTTTATGCCGCAACATATATTCTGATCAAGGCCGCAACTTCATTGGTGCTGCTCGTCAGCTTCAAGAAGTTTATTCTCTACTCAAGACCTCCACGCCACTGATCTCAGACCACTTAGCCAAGAACGAAATCCATTAGAACTTCAATCCACCCTGTGCTCCGAACTTTGGTGGTCTCTGGGAAGCTGCAGTGAAGTCTACCAAGCATCATCTGAAGAGAATAATACAAAACCACCACTTCACTTCAGAAGAATTCTCGACATTCTTATGCCGCATTGAAGCTGTTCTGAACTCCAGGCCGCTCTGCGCACTTCCATCATCACCTGACGACGACTTCAACTACTTGACTCCAGGCCATTTCCTCACTGGAGATCTTCTGCTGTCACGTCCAGAAGAGGACATCACTTCCGAGCCACTCAATCTTCTATCTCGTTGGCAACAAGTGTCTCGCGCCACTCAACACTTCTGGAAGAGCTGGAAGAAAGACTACCTCCACTCGCAAATCCAACGCCCAAAATGGACTGAACAACCTAAAATGTAAAGGAAAATGACCTAGTATTAATGTACTCTAGCAATAGTGATCCTCTAACTTGGCCCCTAGGTAGGATTATCAAAGTGTTTCCTAGCTCTGACAACATTGTTCGTGTGGGCCAAGTGAAAACCCCGTCAGGTATTGTAACCCGTCCTGTAAATAAGTTGGTTGTTTTACCTAATGTTTAGTCATAATCTCCTTAGTGTACATATAACTCCATTTTCTATTCATATTTAGCTCTTAATTAATAATAAATTGACTCAGGTATGTTTCATGACGAATGTTAAATTTTCTTCAATCATAACGTTTTCTTTTTTCTTTTACTTGGGTCAAAAAATGTCCTTTTTTGGGTGGGGGGAATGTTCAGTACTTATTTCTTAATTAACGGCTGGTGTTGTTACTGTCCCGAGATGACGTCACCGACTCGTAGCCCCTTCTCCAACCCCTTCAAGATAAGAAGACGTGGCTCAATTATTCTCTCCGCAGGCGGCGTACTGGACACACGCTGCTGCCCGCATTCCACCCCAATACATGAACAGTTTTCACGTTTATACAGCTCTATTTTGTTTTTATGTATTTCAAGTCAATATAGTTACTTTATTTACCCTCTTGGAGTGAATCATTCCCCTTGTTGTCCACCGCTCTCCATCTACAAGACCTACACAAGACTTCTGGTGATCCTGGACTCCCCGCTGCCCTGGCCGAGGATCTCGACGACCCCGTTCTACGAGACTCCCCCAAGGTACATCACCAGTCGTTTTTATTTCGGCTATACCGCGGTTACGGCTCTTCCTCAAAGACCGTACAGATACTACTAACGAGTATATCTCCATGACGAAATTTTATCTCATTTTATTTTGTCATGAAAAAATTTTTATTATTACTTGCTATTAGTTACAGTGAAAAATACAAATATCTTAAATAACTTTAGAAATTTATTAGGCGTTTCTATTACTGTATAACGTAAGGTTCTTATTTACTATTTACTGTACTGTAGAAGAGAGATCTGGTGTCCGTTTAAGAAATTAAATGAATCATTGAATAATTATAGACCATATTTATCTTATAATCTCCGCTAAATAGGTTTTTAAATTTATGTAATTTAAACAATGAAACATCATTCATAAAGGTATTTTAATCATTATCAGCTAGCATACACTTACTTCAACGATTTTTTTTATATTTAGCCTTTTTAAACATGCCAAAAATATGGTTAAAGATATAAATTAGAAAAATGTTTCTCGTAAACATATCTGTCTACTGCTAGGTCAAAATAGTTCTTAAGATACTATGAGGTGAGGACCACAAGGAAGATAATTGTAAACAAATTCTCTCTGTACGTCATTGGTATTGAGAGGATTAAAAACTACTTAGTATACTAATTTAGTTGAATATTCTAATAAATAAAATGGAATGTGGTTAAAATTTCTAAATTAGGCTAAAGTTTAATTAAATATTAATACCATATATAAATTAAAATTTCCTTTGGAACCCCGAAATTATTAAATACAAGCTGAATTATTCCAGTGTTTTGTTGAAACTAATTGCCTCTAAAACAAGGATGTAAACTGATTTTGGTAATAAGGTATAGAGGAAAAAATAGCCATTATATCTAAATAATAAACATTACTCATCCTTGTGATTCCTGATTCTGGCCCTGGACCTTCTCCTGCTTCTGGTCAATATATCGTGTTCCTGTTGGTGCTTCATTCCTACTATGTAAAAGAAATTTAAAATGCTGAAATATATAACTTTTGACTTAACCAAAACATTTCATCATTTGTATACTTTGTTGTATCCATGGATATTAAATAAATTGTATTTATAATTTTTAAGTATACACTGTTTTATTATTGTGTGGTTTCGTTATAATTTGTTATTGTTTTTTTTGTCTTAACTAGCTCGTATGCATCACGACTTCAGTTAATCTAAATTGTAGTTATCTGATTCCCAATTCATATTATGTTTTCAGGATAATTGAACACAATAAAGATCAAAGTTAAATTAATCACAATAAAAATTTGAATGATAAATTTTTAATAAACATTTGAATCACGACAAAGACTCATTTATTTAATCATGAAGCAGAATTTTAGTTATTATTAGTTACAGTGAGAATTTCAAATATTTAAAGTTAACAATTAAATATAAATTTGCATCGCCCTTACTTATCACTTCAATTGGATATTTTATATCTATTCTACAAAAGAAGAGAGCTGTAGTGTAGGTTTTAGTAACCAACCGAACGAATACGAAGGTATAGAATATATTTGCTTGCAAAAATTTATAACACTGTATTTATAGTAATTGAGTTTTAGCAATTTAACATGAATTAGTAAGGCAATACTAATTTACCCACCTAGTACATACTAGTTTTTATTAATTTTAAATAATTAGCCTACTAAAACGCTAACGAGATTGCTTTACAAAATAAGTGAGGAAATAGATCTCACAAACAGCTGCAAATTCTTTATCAACTACGTAAAAGAGTTAAAAAATCGATATTGACTCCCTCAACTGGACTATAACGACTGGACTTTGCCGCCAAAGGGAGGATCCGCCTTGGACTCCTCTTAGATGAATATTATTGATCACCTATTCTCCCTGGACTCTTTTGTTACAGAGAGGATTAATAACAGCTAAAATTTAGGTTAATAATTTCCAAATAGAAAAAATGAAGGGGAATTCGTTACATAATACAAAAGAAGTTGAATGAAATAATCAACCAATACAAAAATTTTCATAAAAATCGGAATTTAAATGTTTTGAGTAAGAAGAAATAGAGAGAGGGGAAATATTGATGTCTAAATGTTAAAACTTACTCAGCCATGTGAGTTCTAGTCTTAGTCCTGCCACTTGTGTTACATGTAGTGCTGCTCTAAGAGCAGAGTTAAATTAATAATACAGATGCGATGATAAAGTAAATATTATACTTAGATATCAATGTACCTAAACGTGTTTTGTTGCGATTATAATAGTACCAGCTACTGAGATAGAGATAAAATCTTGCCTACGCACTTTTAACAATGGTGAAAAATGAAAGTTTGATGACACATGAAAAAAACTTAGGATGAAAACTAATAGATTTCACTTTAAAAAATAAATTTTTTTACACATAAAAAAAAGTGGTAAAAAGGACAGAAAACTTCTACAAGTGTTGAAACAGTACCTATAAATGTTAAAAATAGACAAGTTTACTTTAGCAGGCAGTAGGTTTGTATGACTCCTCTATATACCTGGATGTATAGATGTTTCCTTTCCTAAATGAGAAATACGTTTACTAGGAAACATTTTTTTAATGATCACCTGTTAGTTAGGTTAGGTTGAGAGCTCTGCACGTGTATGTAATTTCTGTTTGAATGAAGTTAATGCTTGTCTCATTATACTGATATGTACAGGTACGTTATTTTCAGTAATCATAACTCATGTTCAGCCTATCACCTAAAGTAATAAAGTAAGTTGTAGTATTGTCTAACATGTATCGTACAGATTCAATGAAAAAAATATTTTTTTCTCCAGTAATATAACAACTACATAACTTATCAAAAATTCCCAATCCCTACATTAATTAAAAAAAAAATTATGATGTTAGAGCATAAGAGGCAAAAATATAATCTGTAATAATTTATTATGTTTTCAAACTTACACACTCACGTTTTCAACTGTTTTTTGAATCCAGCTAAAGTAAAGTTGTTAAATTAAGTGACACTTAAATTTTGTAATTTAATTATAACAGTAAAATAACTTTCATGGAGAATATAGAAAACAATTTAAATACTTTTAATAGTGTATTTGGGGTTTTGTAGTGTACTTATTCCTATTGGAGATTCTTGGACCTGTGTGTTGAATATAAAACTGAAATATGAAAACAAATCCGTTTCCATGTCAAACTTCTGGCCTTCACATCCACTATGGGAAAAATGCCATCAAAAGTATTCTAAACAACATAACTTGTCATAATTTAAAATAATATGTTCACCAAAGCTCTCCGCAGTGATGTATAATTTTTCGACATGTAATAAAAGAGCATTACTGTTTATAGTAAAACTAAATATATAAAGGTGATATTTTAATCTAATAGGATGTTCCCATAAGTATATCAAAATAATTAGCTATTTTGTTTCTCTGCTAAGGTGGAAGAGAGCTCTGGTGCAATTTCAGTAAATAATTTTATAAAGTAAAACATGTGAGACCATATTTCTAATGAAATCTATGAAATTCTGGGTTTATAAATTATTGAATTGAAACAAATAAATACCATTAAGTTACGAAATGCAATTCTAAGCCCAACTGGCATTAACTATTTTAACTTATTGCCAATATTTATCCTACTGTCAAATGCCATAAAACTATCTCTTAAACACCTATAAGACAATAATTTTCTGAGTAATCTTAATGCTTGTTATCAAATATGTATGAACAGGTAAAAAAAAATCAGCAAGTATCTTTAATCAAGATATTGTAAATCTATTATGTTGTACACTTATGGTACAAAAGGAATAATGACAGCCAAATTACAAGTTATTTCTGTAAAAAGCAAGGTTATTTGTCGATTATGATTCTTTTTATGAAAAAAGAAATGCGCTTATTTTAAAATATATTAAAAAATCAAAATAATTTAATTGTAAACGCGATTTTTGTTGTGATTAATAGTCGCTAAAAGTGTGATTTACACTGTTTTCGGTGTTAAGAAAATAGTCGATTTGAAAACAATACAAGTAACTCATCTATAAGTCCTGGTCCTAGGACTGGTTATCGTAATCCTGGTGGAGATTTTTGGATCTGCGTGTTGAATATAAAACTAAAATCTAAAAAACATCCTGGTCTATGTTAAACTTCCTGTCTTCAAATTTTGTCTTTCGTGATGCTTCACTAATGATGTAATTGTAACCAAAACTTTGGAATTTATTGTAAAACATTGTAATAATTGTTGCTTGTTGTTTCAATGGATATTACATATTTTTATAAGTATACACTGTAGCGTATGTTGCAACAGTTTCAATTTTTGTTTTTACCTTTACTTTATGACATTATGACTACCACTGATATCAAACTGAGTCTTGTTATCTGATTATCCAAACATGCGTAATGGAGACTAAGATGTACAACTATTCGAAACATGCAATTTGTAACTAATATATCGGCAACAATAATACTTTCATACATTTTATGTTTTCACTGTGATGTATCTAATTCAAGAACCCTAAATGACGTTGAATTTGACAATAAAACACCATGGCAGGATTGTCACGTTAGCTTTAACTTTTTACTTTGCATAGTCAACATTGATTACCCTCATGTACTTGAACTTATTTTTCGATTAAAAATATTCAAACTATAAATCTTATTTAAATATAGATGTAGTATTTCTTTGCTTAACTATAAATATATCAGAGAATTTAAAAATAATAATATATGAACAGATCTTAACACATTTGAATTATGTATGTAAAATGATTGTGATTTGATTTTGTTTGTAAACTTAGAGTACTAAAGGATTTAAAACCATAAATCACAAGTTCCTCCTATTTGCCTACAAAATATATGAAATTTGATTAAGACAACCATCATTAAACAAGATAAATGAAAAATTTCCCACAGATTTTTTATTTAAATTTAATATTTTATATTATTTTATATTTTATTTAAATTTTAAATTTCCCAAACCCTGTTAATTGTAAACGCGTTATAATTACATAGGGATTGTGTAACTCGTTTTTCCTGTATTTATTTATAAGAAAATTATATAAATTGATTGGGTAAAAAAAACATATAGAGAAAAATCTTTAAATATAAATAATTAAAGTCACTCATCTATAAGTCACTGTCTCGATCCAGGTCTTTACCACCGTACTCCTGATGTATATTTTCTACCTCCTGAGTGTTGAACGGCTTTGAAAATCAAACTGAACAGTAAAAAAGGTTGTTAGCAAGCTTTTGGCCACTTGATCCTGGTCGTGCTTCTCAAATCCATGTGGTGTGAGTTCTAAATGTTGTAAATAACACTATTAAATTCGTCGAAAAATTTTTAGTAACTGTCCTTGTTTCCATAGATATTAAACATTATTAATATGTGCTCTGTTGCGTATAATTCACCTAAGTCTTTTTATTTATAATTTAATTTATAATTCTTTTTATTTTGGTTTTACATACACGTGCTTGTTTTACGTGATGAATACTAATAAAACATAATACTATAGAGACAAACATGGTTTGTTACCTGTCTTAAATTAATTTCTATGTGGTAAATTATCATGGTTTAGATCCAATATCCAGGCAAACTATTCAAAATGTCCATTTATTGCTTATTAGTATAGCTGTACCTAAAAAAACTTCATGGATTTCATTAAAGTTCCTTCCTGTATTTAGACTGTTTATCACTTTATTACTATTTAGCAGGTTACAGCTGTGACATTTTTATTATTTTTTAATACAAAAAGATAGACACATATTTAAATATAGATACAGTATTGTTTAGTATAACCATATTAGAGAAGTTTATATACAAGATGATCTAAACTCGATTTTGGGCTTGAAGAGGCATTTTATAATATCCGTACAAGGCGTAGAGGTTTTTCACAACATTTATACAATCTAAACTATTCCACTGATAAGTTTAAAGTATTCCAGATAAGATTTTGACATTCAAACAAGAGTGCCTCTAGATATTGTGGTAGTGTTTATATGTCTATCAGCTATTATCCGTGGCTCTGCACACAATTTCCTATTGAATATCAGATACTTCATAGATATGTCTTTTTTCAATTGTTTAATAAATACTTTTAAAATTAATGATTGACACTTGAAAATCCTGATCTACTTGAACATAATTATTTTACGTTAAAATAGTAATGTTTTTTGATCCTGAAGTTGAAGAGTTGACATTGGCTTTTATTTGAGATTTAGTGAGTGAAGAAGAGTGTCTTGTTTGAATGAATTATTTATCACATGGATAGAAGAAGTTTCCATACTGTTACGATTGATAAAATCAATAAATACCCAGCATGAGATTCCTACTATTCATAATACAGGTATCACTTCTCACTTCAGCCCATGTAATCTTCTTCATGTCTACGGTATTTTCGATATCGTAGTAACGTTTCCATTGTTCCCTGATCAAAAAAATGTTGTAGTACATAAATAAGTCTGAAAAGTCGACATTGGTCAACAATTGACTACTTCCAGTATTTTTTATTTTCTTACAGTCTGAGATACGTACCAGTTCATAATACAACTATGTGTTCATCTTTCTGGTACAACTAGAAGTTAAAATACTAACATATGATGTGAGTAAAATTCTGTCTTAGTCAACATTGGTCATCACATGACTACTTCGGGTAGTTGTCATAATTTTCTTCAAGTCTGAGATACGTACCAGGTCATAATACATCTATCTGTGTGGTGGTGTGTTTGACAAAAATTTTAGCCAATAAAAATATAACATTTGCCATGCGTTGTATAATGTTCCGGCAATAAAAAACTGATTTGATTTGATTTGATCTGTTCGTTCATCTTTCTTGCACAACGAGAAGTTAAAATACTAACATTTACTAATTAAAAATTATGTTCATTATTAACACTACTATAAAATGCCTAAATTCTCAGACACATTTAAGTAAATAATTCTCTCGGTAATCTTTACACAGTTATAAAATATTTGAGAATGGATCTTAAATCGATTTAAAATAAGATAGTTGTAAACTGATACTTTCTGTACCCTTAGAGTACTGAAGGAATTTAAAACCATAAATCACCAGGTCTTTCAGTTCATCAACAAAACAAACGAAAGTTATTTGTTGGTCAAGATAAAAAAGAAAACAAATTCTTAGTAAAATTTATTAAAGTTTCAAAAATCCTGTTCATTGTAAACGCGTTATAATCACACAGGGCCTGTGTGATTAAACTGTTTTGCTGTGTTTTCATAATCGCAAAACTAGAGTGTAACTTGCTTTGGGTAAGAAGGATATTCAGGGAAAAATTTTAAATAATTAAAGTAACTCATATATAAATCCTTGTCTCTAAAACTAAGGATTGTTTTATTATAATAAGATGATTATATAACTTCAACATGGTGCAGTTGTAGGAAGGAAGTGACATCAAGATGTAAAGAACATGCTACGTAATCTTCACACTTTTTATCAAATATGTATGAAGGGATCTTAAAACATTTGGATATTGAATGGAAAGGTTAGGGAAAGAGGCTGTCTCCTGTTAAGGTTTATGAGGAAGAATTCAGGGTACTAATCTTAAATCATGTCCCTTCGTAAGAGGGAAAAGCCAGCACTGAACCATCCTCTCCAATTCAAAGCAGGCAGGGGGTGGTACACCATTATGTTTAGGCTGGCAAGAACCATTGACTCTTAGGTAACGAACCGTACAAAATCCATCTGTAAGATAGCAGAAAAATATACCTATAGAATTACCCTTGCACTACAGAATCTCGACGTCTGCTGTTAGTTAAGTGTCGCTCCTGGATAACTACAATGTTGCGCAGATTTAAGTGACAATTCGGTTTTTATGTACGCAGCGTGGGTTGAACTGAAATGTATAAACAAGCCAAAAGTGACCCCTCTATGAAAGTAAATGTTTACATAAGCTATATTTTATTAGAGCTACCATATACATTACAGTAATTATTTTTATTCTTTATAGCAAAATAATCGGTATAACTTCTTCTGAAAATTTTCAGAATTAAAAAAAACAGTTTCTTAAAAAACAGATCTCAGGAACAAAATTAATTGTTAGGCTCTCTAAATATTTATACTTAAAACTGTTCTCACTTTCAGATCGTTTTTATTATTATTCCCTTCAGTATGAGAAAGAAGTTGTAACATACGTATTCAATAAATTATTTGAATATTTTTGTGAAGCAGTAGTGAATAGCACAGAACCGTTTTAATAGCCTCCAACTTAAAAGTAACGGAACTTAAATCTATTAGTTTACGTCACTGAATTTGTTACCTAAAAATTCAAGTATCTGTACCGTTATAATTTCTGAACTGGAATTCTGCAGGGAATTGTTGGTTTTTGTTCAAACTTATATTTAAATTCTAATATTACAAAGAAATTTTTGAATGAAAGATAATACTTCAGACTAATTGAATATATTTGTTACTACTCGTATACAGCGTGTGTGAACCAGTACTCTGACTCGGAAGCTGATTATCAGAGACATAATTTTTTTAGCTTCGGCAAAGGTGTCTACTAGGAACATTTATGTAATTATTTCTGCAGCATTTGCACTCTAGTGATGAAAGTGCATATTTTGCATTAATATGCTATAACTTAATATTGCTATATTGCATTAATATTGCAATGTAATACAAAGTTTTTGTCATAAAAAATTAATTATAATGTAATTCAAGCGACAAGTTTAAGTATTTGAAAATATAATTGGAGTAAAGTGCGAAATTGCTAACGGGATTGGATGATTTTTGTTTTATGTAAACATAAATATATATATATATACCAAACACAATATGAGTTAAATTATTGATTGTTTGATAAACTGTTAACAGTAATATGAATTATTACATTAAAGTATTTACACATAGTTAGGATTACGTGTTTTTTAGTGTCAGTCACTTAACATACGAAACTTTGAACTCAATGTTAATACTTAGCAAAAAAAAAAAAAAAATACCGGAAAGATAGCTGTTAGTCATATGTAATAAAATGGTTTTCTTAAACAAATAAGTTCGTATCAACTGTGTGAACTAGATCCAAAATTCATAACGTAATTCAATATCTTTGAAAGAAAACCTCAAGCCGAATATAAATTTTCGTTTTGGGTACAGAAATATGTAAAACAGCCCAAAACGCAAATTTAACACAAAACGTACTATTGCTTTACCGAGAGCGTACTAGTGGGATTTATTTCATATAGCCTAGCAATCACCCTAATGCAAGATATAAAAGTCGTAAAAAATCTACAAAAATTAAATTTCTGTTTATTTTTAATCATTTTATTATATTTTAAATATTATTTATTTCTAACCACTTACTCATGCACTGTTGTAGTAACTTATGTTGTGATTAATTGTCTATGAAACTAGGATGTAAACTACGTTCTTTGGATGTCAAGAGATAGTCAGAGCAGAAACTATGATCTATAAACAACAACAAAAATAACTCACTGTAGGTCCTGGTCCTGATCATCTCTCTGAGCCTCACATCGTGTTCCTTGTTCAGTTGTTTTCCGAGGTGCTGCGATTAGAGAGACTTTTGAATATAAAACTGAAAAATACAAAACATAAATTTTGGACCTTTCTTTTCTTGTTTCCATAGATATAATTTAATTGCGAAGTGTAATTCTGCTGGGAACAAACCAGTAGAATTCTTTTGCCCATATACAGAGTGAGTTTTATGTCCTGCCACACCTGGATATAATTTGTAAATAAATTTAGAAAAGGGAGGCAAAATTTTCAACAACTTGAAAAATTGAAAAAATATGTTATAATAGGTAGGGTCAAGGTTTCACATAGATATCTCGGACCGTTTTAAATTATATCCAGGTGTGCCAGGACATAAAACTCACTCTGTATATTCCCACTAAAGTACCGTTCTTTCATAATTTTAAAATCACTAAAACAAGATTTCGTTATATTTCTTTTCTAGTCTAGGTGTCCATGCATTGAAAAGTAAAGAAACAGCCTTGACAATCGTGAAATTGTAATTTTTCTCACCAAAATTAAACTGATTGTAGCCTAAACTAGCTTTGATGCAGGACGTAATAAAAGAGCTACACGGAAGTAAAAACATATCAGACGATATTTTAACAAAGATAATTGTTTCATTAAATCATTTTCATCCGGCCGTCAGCCTACGAGATGTTAAGATTAATTTAGCTATTTCAGCTAATTATTTATCAATGATTTATGAAATAATAATGTTTATATATATTTTATAAAGTGTAGCCTACGACGATTTAAACCTGTAAAAAATAGGTTATTTATATAACTAAAATACTTTAAGTAGTAATTTATTTTCCGTGTATGGAAATTATTTAGTATAAACTATATAAAACTATACGTTATAAATTTTAATTCTAAGTCATCCAGCTTTAACACTAGTTTCAACTTATTTCAAACGTTTACCCTACTTCGAAATGCATGAAAGATATCGATCATATATATTTTAGTAAATAATTCTCTTAGTAATCTATACATTTGTTAGTAAATATTTGTAAACAGATCTCAAAACATTTATACTTTTTAAATAAAGATAATGTTAACTTATTCCATCTGTACACATAGAGTACTAAAATATTAAAACCCTAAATCACGCGTTTTTTTTTTTCTTTTCGTCCACAAAACATTTCTTCGCCAATCAAGAAATAACCTAATTGTAAACTTTCTTTAAAGTGAAATAATTTAATATTTATTTCGTCATAGAAACAGGTGTGCGATATAGTGTAAATTTGTGCAATTGTTGGACTTCTGCAATCTAAAGATTAAAGATTAAATCCTGTTAATTGTATACGCGTCATTACCTATTTGCTGTGAATAATAATCGCTAAAATTACAATGTAAACTACTTTTTGTTAGAAGAATATTTAGAGAAAAATCAATTTTTTTTTATAATTAGAATAATTCATCTTTAAGTGCTTGTCTTGATCTTGATCTTTGCCTTCTTACTTCTGGTGTAGAGTTTCCCCATTCTGCGAAGTTAAGGACTTTTAACATTAAATTGAAAAATGTCCTGGTCTTTATCAAACATGTAGGCATCGTAATTGTTCCTGGTCCTGCTTTTACAACTCATCTTGGTGTGAGTTCAACGAAATTTATACACAATAATATGATTTTATCGATAAACACTTATTTATTATTCACCTGTATTTTTATTTTAGTTTTTAATTTCAATTGCTTTTTTTTACGTCCTGTCTACGGCGGGCAAAAAAACCAGTTTCTTGTTATCTGATTACCCAATCACATACATAACATAGAGAGAAATATGTTTCGTTACTCGTCCTACATTAGTGTGTTAACTATTACTAATAACTATTACTATGTTAATACAGTATCCGGAGACACTGTTCGATGTCATGTTATGACTGGTATATCTGCAACTAAAAGAACCAACGGAGATTTCATCTAAATTTTTGTTCTGATCTATCTACATTACAGTCAATTTGAACTGCAATTTTACAGTTATTTAAGAAAAACAAGTTACTATATTGATAAGTTATTAAGTAATCAATTAATTATTTGAAACATTGGTGAGAAGGGGAGATTCAGTGTTGTCAAAAGTTACATGTTTTGAATATAAACTCCATGATCAGTAAAAACGACAAAAACGACAATCATAAAATTGGATCTGCCGAAAGGCTCAGTTTAGTTGTTAACATTGCAAAACACACAAAACATAACAACAAACATTCATTTCACAAGTTGTCAGTTGTACATTATTCTCCTTAAATCGTTAACCATAATTAAATACATTTTAAAATCTTCTTTGTTAAACTGAAGAAATCCAGACAACTAATGACGTCTGATAACGTAATCTTTGAAGAATCTAGTGAATTAGTAGGCAAATTATTATATGATTCATTAATATTCACGATTCTTATAAAATATTATATACATTATAACCCTAATCTGACTGTAGCGATTGCATCCTCATTGATCATGAACAAAGTAACGTATGTGCGTTTTTAAAGCCGTAAATATATCGAACCCTTCAAATTTTAATTGATTCAGTGTGAAACGTTGATAGTATTATCGCTGATGTGACAAACTGTTATAACTCCCAGCCAGTGAAACACTCATACGTGATAACCTCTTTATAATAAATACTAACTTACCGTTGGTGACGGCTTCCATATATCATCGTGCTACACTATAAAAACAAATCCTGGTAATTCTTAAAATCTCATGCCAAGTTTTATTTCAGTGACGATGTAATTTAATTAAAAATTTAAAACTTTAGTGGTTGTATCTTCAGCTGATGTAAACTTAGAGGAATTCGAAATCGTAGAGAATCGAAAATCATGGAAATATAAAACATTATTATTATCTGAGGAATATTTTAAGCTACTCTCAATCAGACAATATGAAGTGGACAATATTCGGACTGTATATGACGGTTGTCTGACATTGATTGAACATTTATTTACGTATAACTGGTTTTGAAGTGTACTAAGTAGAGAAAAATAAAATTCTCACTTTTCATCTTTTTTCTCTCCTTTTTCGAGCCCCACAACAACCGGTAAAGGTATTGATTGGTTTATTTTTAGGATAAATTTGTCTAGCGATATTCAGGTTGTGTGCATAACACTAAGCGAATTGGCTTTAAACTTCTGCACTAACAGACCCATTTTATGGAAGTGCTCATAAAAATAAACAAATGCTAAGAACTTTTTTTACATTTAAGTTATTTTATCTGAGTCTACAAGGAACTTTCGCTCGGGAGACGTTACTAAATACAAGGCAACATCTTAATTTTAGTACGCGTAAACTGTATTGTAGCGGATATTGTATTATACAGGAAACTTTAATAACGAATATTGCGTTTTTTTTTTTATTTAATAAAAATTTTAATTCTCTGACAAGTTTAAAGATGATGTTGTAAAGCTCTCATTGCTTGCGAAGATGTGTGATTCGGTTATTCAGGCAATGGTACAATCCAGCAGGGTGCCCCCTCGATTTTAGCTCAAGCATTATTGTAGAAAACGATATATTTATATTTAATCATGAAGAAGAAATTAAATTATTATTAGGTATAAAGATAAAATTCAATATTATATGTAACATAGAACTTTAATCAGACTTTGTTAACACTCTATAATTTTAATAGACCCTTTATTTCCTCTTGTACTGTGGAAGAGAGATCTGGTGTGAATTTCAGTAACTAGTAGAATGAGTTAAAACTTCTAGGACATATTTATGTGTATAATTTTTTGAACTAAATTTAAATTATTAACTTTTACTAATGAAAACATTTTTATCGTTTTTATATATTAAATTAAAAGAAATAACTAATTTTACTTCATTACAAATATATTGCTTTTTAGAAATTCTACAAAGATTTCCTGTTTTGTAACAGTAAAGTTGAAAAATGTTTCTCATAAACGGATTTATAAATATTTTTAATAAAACGATTTGAAAACTACCAAAATATTTGGATGAGTGTATCTGCTATGACATAATGATAACTGATTCTCCCTGTACTCTATGGATACTGAGAGGATTATACACATCACCAAACACAAATTAGTGGCTTTTAAAAGAATCATAAAAATTAAATGTTTTTAACTATATGTAATTTGTATAACTGTTAGCAATACCGATGACAGTTCCACTGCTTTGAACTGTGATTAATAGTCCTTAGAAATAGTACAACAATTGCTTTGGGTAACGAGAGATAGGGAGTAAAATAATTTTAATTAATAAAGAATGAAAGTAACTAATCCAAGTAAATCCTGATCCTGGCCGTGCTTCTGGCTGTCCTGCCGTGTTTCTAGTGGTATTTCCGGGGCTTTTTGTTAATTGAACAAAGCTTGAAAATTGTGGCGACATAACTTTAAAACTATTTAAAACATTTAATTATTTAAATGCTATGTTGTTTCCATAGATATAAAATAATATTTTGTGTAAACTGCTGCTTACATCTCACCTGTCTCTAAGTATTGCTGACGTAATGACTACTACTAACACTAAACAGAACGCTTGTTATCTGATTACCCCATCACATACATTTTAAGGAGGCAAACGTGTGAATAAAACATAATTATTAATTACATATGGTGTAAATTTAACAGGTAAAAATTTTTAAAGAATCCTATTTACTGTTTTTATAATCATACGATAGTAATAATGACCTCAAGATGCCTTGAAAGAATGGATGTTCATAAATGAGTATAATATCTCAAATGGTGATTTAAAGCTATCTAGATAAGGTATTACATGTTGTGTCATTATAAGCTAACTAATCTAGTTATTTAGAAAGTAGACTCGAATTTATAAATTAATTACATGATTAAATGAATCAATTAAAGGGTGTTGTCCAAACATTTTGATCTAAGAAATAAGGTAGCAAGAGAGTTTGTCATGCACACGCGATTATCGTCATATATGGATAATATGTCAGAATATGTAGTGGAATGTTAAATATCCTATAATGTATGTGTACATCTAAGAGCACAGTGAAGAACGCAATGTATTTATTGACTAAAATATTGGTATGATACAATACTTAAGTAATATTTACTTGTGGTAATAACTTACAAAAAACGGGTACTAACTTTTAGGTACATTTTCCTAAACTAAGGTTATTTTAAATCGTAAACAAACCTTTGTCCTTGCTGTGCGAGATACTCTATCTTTGTACATTTATGTTTGGGATACTTTTTTAAAAATTTATAATATAATGATAAATAATAACTCAAAGTTTTGCTTGTAAAGCCTTTATGAACGGCTATTTTGTAGTGTGCGTTTTAGATTGAAAATCGAGAAGAGGAATTTTCACATTTAAACTTTTCTTAAAAGTTTTTTATGAGGTTGTTAAAGATCTAAGTATATATTATTACAATTTTCTTATATTTTTTATCAATATAATTAAATTTGATGTCAACATTCGAGACCATTTTTTTACTATACAATAATTACAGATTCAGTTTTGTAGAAAATAAAATCTTGCTACGCACAATTTCCAAAATTTTAAATGTGTATTATTGTCTTAGTTATTGTTTTATAAGGAAAAAATTATAATGGATCACTGAGTATGGCGTTGATCTGTGCAACCCCCTTGAACAAATAATTCGTTTAAAACATCCTAATCCTGAAGGATTTGTTAAAGGTAAATCGTTGAGATATATTTGAAATCATGTGTAGCACACTATACACTGAATCAGCATGGTAATTTAACAACTCATTTATAGCTTAAGATAAGATATTACTCTTCTTACTAAAGGTAGTAAACAATCATCCTTAATATTACAATTCAGAAACGATCTAGATTAAGACAACCGTCTAAGCCAATAGCCGGGACAGTTGGGGTATCTCCGGTTATTGCGAGACAGATTACCCTTAGGATGCAGGCCAACCCACGTAAGGATGAGTATTTAACCACCACACAACAGCCCCAAACGTTAGTCCAGGTCTAATCCCGCAGATATAAAGCCACTACAAAAGCTCAGGATGGAAATCACAAGACTCTCCGATCGAAAGACTGCACTGCATTAATAACTTTGGGGCTGCATTGGTCGATTCCGTAACTGTAGTTTTATAAACTTTCCATTCACGTCAACTCATCTGTATATACCTGTGGGAAATGACCACTACTATTACAGACCTAAGTAGGTCGTCCATAACCAGGAGAAAGGACGCTACTTTGGGGAGACCCTTAAGTGGTCCTTTTCACTGAATCTTTCGCCAAAAATAGTGGTGGTTACGTGTTTCTATCTTTTAGTAGGACCCTAAGATCCAGAAAACTTCTATACCAATGAATTTTTAATATATATATATATATATATATATATATTTCAAGTTTAGTTATTAGTCGGAAATGGAGTCTTGAAAAGTAAGAAAAAATATTACAGTGCGTATAAATGTAGAGACGTTTCTTATCAGCGCCTTAGTAAAAAATATATGTAATTTACACATTGCTCATCGTTTGAAAGTTCTCTTGGAATTTAAAACATGTTAAGAAGCATTTATATAAGTGCATAAAAAATCAGAGCAGTTTTTATATTTTAAGGTAATTTTGTAATACAAATAGGAAATACAGTCATTAGATTTAATTCTCATGTTTCAAGGACTTAAAACAAACAAAACTTACGGACAGTAAACGTATGTAAGGGCCCAGAACTAAAAGTATTTGTTATGACCATTAATAAGTGCTTTATAATCTGATGTGAATAAAATGTGACTCTCAGAACTAAAACCAGTAATACGTGACTTAATAGTGAATTAAGAATAAATAAAGATTAGAAATCTTTGATAAGTTTTAAAATTTATTGATATTATTAGGAAATTCCCATTACTAAAGGAGTTGTGTACTGGGGACATTCTGGTAATGGTTTACTTGACAATGGTGTCCACTCAATTTAGAAGTTCAACTGACGCATTTGTATATGAATGATTTATTCTAGTTTGTCATTATTTGTTTGTTATATCTTTTATACTATGGATGCGTGCTCTGGTGTATGTTTACTAAACTAACTGAATACGTTAGGATTTATAGACTGTATTTTTCTGCAAAAATGTTTGAAACCGTATTTAAACATAATATATAATATAATTACTTTTAAACATAAAACATGAATTACTTGGGTATCAATAATGTTAGTCAGGTAAAATACGCTTATTTCAAATAAATTAAATATTTAGCCTTACCAAAAAATCCAGAACGTTGCTGGAAGACGTACGTTAGAAAAAACTTCTCATAACAAATTAATTATTCTTCATCACCTATGTTAAACCGATCCTAAACTGCTGTAACTGTTTATAACTTTCATATGATTGAACCCGATTCTCCCTGAACGCTTTGGGCACAGATAGGAAGGGGACTGTTACCGCCTATCTTAGTCCATATAAACTTAATGCCGGTTTCTAAAATAATGAGTCATGGTAGAGCTTTGATTTTTTTTATCTTTTAGAGCACACCTTTTTATAGTTCATGACCAACAAAAATTACAATTTATCATGTTTTAGTATTAAAACACTAATTTAAAACAATTCACCTCTTTTAAAACTAAAAAAATCACAAAAGATATTTTATTTCTAAGATAATACTTTTTATTTTGTAAAATCCTTTGGTCAGAACCTAGATTATAGTACAAAGTACAAGTGGTGAAAATTTGAGAGGTCTAAGTTCATAAATGGCTAAGAAAACTTGCATCTAAATAGAAAAAAAAACAACTTACGGGAATCGAAGAAAATGTCTTTAACTACAATAGCCTAGTAGTTTCCTGAGCTGTAGGATGGATTATCTGGGTCTTCACTTTGTGTAAACATGTCTTCAAGACGTTTTCTTTTCAAAGCTCTCTTGTTCCTTATTTTCTTTTCTAGTTCTTGAACTTTCTTGTCCGCTTCCTTCACTCGCACTATTTCTAGGCGCTGAATCGCTTTTACAAAATGTTTCCCTGGACGTAGGTTTAATGCTTCCAAAACTTGTAATTTACTAGAAAAGCCGTCATTAAAGCTACAAACTGCAGAGTAAACACCAAATTTAAGGGTAGGCAGAGTTACAAAAGTTCTTTTTGGTATTAGGGACCAAATGACACTATTCAATGACTCATTTTGGTTTTGAGTTTTGAGTTGTTTTGTAAACAAACATAAAACTGTAAGCAGATGACAGTAGTAACAATAATGGTAACCTCAAATAATGATACTAGACAGTATAGCCAACAGAAAAAGTTAAATACAGCAAAAAAATGATGCGGGGTAAAATATATGAAAGTGTTAGTTAGTGGAACATGACTGATGTTCAGTTAGTGTCGAAAAATGACATGCAAGGGTTTCAATAATATTTTTTTTCACCAAATTATAGTAATCATAGGAAAAAACTAATTACTGCAATAAAATCAGTAAATTCCAAAGAAAAATAAGGAAAAATAAAAAAAATTATTATTATTTTTTTGGGGGGGTAACAGTCCCTTAACAACCCAACGAACAAGTTTAGTAGCTTTTCAGTAAGGAAAAGAAAGTTTGTGAACAGTTACTATCTTTGCAAAATAAAGAAAAATGCAACTAAATAACAAATATAAGAATTCTGTTTGATTTGGAATGAGGCCTTCTTTTAATATAAATTGTTCAAGTGTTTTGTGTTGTATTTAATAAGCTGTTTCGGGTATCAAGAGACATTACGAAGAAAAATTGTAATTACTAAATAATAGAGGTAGCTCATTCTAGTAGGTCCTGTCCTCGTCCAGCTACTGGCCATCACATTGTGTTATACATATACCCAAAAACCAATTGTTACGGAAGTTACTAACAATTATTGTACTTGAAATTAATTATTTAAACCACAACCATTTGCACTAACTTAAATTAGAATATATAAGTGCTTTCTATAACTTCTTACCATAGTTTATTCTATGTAATATAATTAGAAATATTTAAACAGTAATATTTTGCAAGCTTTTAAATTTAATTCATGTTTATTTTGCAGCTCGTTTAGCAATTACTCACCGTAGCATTGGCGAAGCCTATCATCTAAGAGACCGACACCTCTCTTCTGAATGAATCCTAACAGGTCAACCTTACAAATAATTACCAATTAATTTAACCTTTAAATTTAAATTAAAGGTATTTTATGCGATTTAATCATTATAGTATTAACGTAGGCTGTAAGGCTGATAAATGATCTGGATTACCTCTATTTTTATACAACAAATTTTAATAATACCAGTTCGTAGAAAAAGGAGAAATCATATTTGTAAACGTTTTCCTTTAAAATAAAATTATATTTATACTTATACATAAAGGAATTTGGAGGGTGAAAAAAGAGCTATCCTATCCTTCCAATTAATCCACGTTTTCGGTCAGTTTTATGTATCTTAAAAATCACAATCATAGCCACAAATGATATTTACTAACTGAGAGTGTCCCAAGTAAATTACACAACTTTCAATTCATATTCAGCTAGCTTATCAGTGAACAATACTTAATCATAAACATCGAGTATACAACAATACTTTACTACGTCATACATTACAATACAAGTTGTTTTAACAAATGTTGGGTCTTCTGATACATAATAATTAATTTTTCACTCTTTCGGATTGCAGCCTAAGTATCAATGTACAGCACAAAATAAGAAACTAGGAGTATATGTGAATTTTACGTGATGCTTGAGTAGCATCGTACTAAATGTGTATTATCAAAATATTTAAACTGAAAATTATTATTAAATTTATAAGACCGTATTATTAGCTTGTAACTCTTGGTAGATTTACTTCCAACCAATTTGAAGTTTGTTCCTAAAAGGGAACACATGTATTATATTGTAAGGTCAGCCAGGCCTTTTTTAAATGTTTCGTTTCTTTGGACATTGCTAACTATATAAAGCTAATATTTCATTGATCGAATGCATACAAAGCTTTTGGGTGGTTTTGTTTTTCCCTACGTAGTGTATATAAAAAAGACTGCTAAAATATTCCTAAGCAATAAATGACTAACAATAGCTGCATGTTTTTCATGAGAAAACCCATCAGCTCTCTCTGCTTCATTACTCACGCAATCCCACTTCCCACTGAGTTATGTTTCATAACTTCAACCCTATTAACCGACTCAGTTTACTTGCCGACTCAAGTAATTACGCAAAACATTTCCCGAAGATTAGTGCAATGAGTAATTTTAATTTCATTTTTATTTGTTATTTACTCTAAGAGCATTTTCATATATAAGGAGGTGTTAATGTACAGTACTTTTGTGTATCCATTGTAACCACAAACAAAGCTGCTAGAAACAACACAACCTACAATTATTTAAATATGTTTACTAATATTGTCGATAACAATAAATTATACTTTGGCATGAAAGCGACTTATGTTATTATACGTAGTTTAAATAAAATTTAAAGGTGACAGTGGAATCTAATAAATTGTTTCTATAACTGTATCACATAAATTATTAATAATAAATAAATAATTTGTTCAATACTATGACAAGTTCCTTGATGTCTTGATTATGTAGTTTAGTTCACATAGTTTACGAAGATGTGTACTTTTGGTATTGGTTTACCTTAGCAGGGTGCCCTCTGGATATAGCAGTTTAGTTGCCTTCTATTTATGTCTGAAACAGACGTTTAATTATAATTAGTTGCAGAAATTTCATTAAATATGATATAATCTAAATATGAGGTTGGAATATAATTCGAAATTCTTAATATTATACCATTTCATTTTGTCCAATTATATCTCTTTTACTGTGATAAGAGCTACAGCGTGAATCTCTGTCACTCATGGAAAGAGTTTAAACTTAAAGACCATATTTTAGTGCAGAATGGTTTCACTCTGTGTTTTAAATTATTAATATATAACAAATAAACGTAAGCTATCTGCCATTATTGATCTTTGTCAATTATCAAACACTAGTTTAAACTTATTATCAATATTTAGCCTGCTATAAATGCCAGAAAGATTTCTGTAAGATACAAGTTAGTAAATAAGGATAGAGTTTGATAAGCGGACTCTGTTTTTATATCGATTAGTACAATCATCGATACCTAATATTCATGTATCGCATTTAAATATTACCTAATATTCATAGTCGGCTGATATGCCACTTTTTAAACTTCATTTGACGGTTCTCCGCGAGGTTTCGACTATCTGCTGCTATCTAAAAAACAAAATACGTTTACTATAAAACAGTTGTTTACAGTTTATACAAGTTAGTCACTGTTCAAAAATCAGTATCGGTTAATTATATTGAAAGTTATAATTAAGTAATATCGTTTGTCAATATTGATATAAAAACCAGGTCCGCTTATCGTCATCTACCCGTAAAAGATTCTCATTAACAACTATACTATTTTTATGAAATACGCGAAAACAGTTTCAAAATTAAGTTTTGTCTAGTCTGCTTTTTTATATTTTGTAAACCATTTTTTCCTGCACGCTGAGATATAGAGAGCATTAAAAACAGCATTAAAGAAATTATGAATCGTATTAACTATATTAGATTTGTATTTTTGTTTTCTGTATTATTTTAGTGCATTTTGCTGTGTACTAGTATGTAAACTCCTTTAGTTAATGAGAGATAGTGAATGAAAAACTGTGATATCTATAGAATGAAAGTAACTCATGCATGCAAGTCCTGACACTGCTTCTGGCCATCATACCGTCAAACTTTTGGTACTTCCACGACGTGCTGTGTTTTTAAACAACGTTTAAAATGCTCTAACTTAAGACTTCTGAATTATTCAAAAAACTTAAATGACATACTTTATGTTGTTTCCATGGACATAAAACAATTTCTGCGTATACTTTGCTTATGTTTCAACTTTTTATCTCATATTAATGATGTTAAGACTACTACTAACATTAAACCGAACTGGTGTTATCCGATTACCCTACCACAACACGTACACTCTAAGAGAGAAACGTGTAAATAAAACATATTTATGAAGATTACAATACGGTTGTTCCCCTACATGAGGTATGTTGTTTGTGTTAAATTATTAGAATTTAGATACAATATCCAGACACACAATTCGTTTTAACATTTAAGACTATTGCTAATTAGTAATGTAAAATTTGTTAGTGTAATTAAACACATCGGAAAAATATTATAACAAATTACATATTAAAAATTCATCACTAACCATATATAAATATATATTTTACAAGCGCCAAATCGTGTGAAGGGTTCTGCATGTTTGATACTCAATCACAAACAATATATTGCATTAATTTGCACGAAATTTTAAATATGTATTACTTATGTATAAAGTAAAACATGTTTATTTTATTCTAAAATATTACATAAAATAATCACGTAATCGACTTGAGTACTTGAATCTTTATTTACTGAAAACGTGGATAATGTATTTTTCAGCTGAGCGTGTTACAGAATGTAATACACCCCAGTATTTTGTATTTCCATGAATAAATATCAGTTTACGCAATATGATGCCAATAGATACAAGTAAGATATAGTTATTGTATAGATGGGAGCAATGTCATATTGAAACTAATTTATTTATTCAGGTGTGTGTTATGATATCCATAAGTTTAGCTTATTGGTTTCTTTCCCATAACATATTTATTAGGTGAGTTTCTCACAGAAAATTAAGGAACATCGTAAGAATATTCTTTACGTCGATTTATCACCACGGGATAATAATCATTCCCTTAAAGAGTCTTTAAACTATGGAGGCTCACAATTGAATATAATACCTCAAAGTAGAATTGAGATATCGAAGAGCTTATTACTTACTTATGATGTAAGCGTCTCAGGTAACAAAAGCACATTCTGAGAGCACAAGTATTTGTTTTATTATCAAACGCTAGTAATGACATCCTTACAAAGGCTTGAAATAACGGAAGAATTTATTGCAATATAGAGTAAAGTGCAATTTATTGGTGTATTTGAACAATACCTTACGAATGAGAAATTCACAGACAACTATGACAAATACTATTACTTTAAAAGGATATTTAAAAATACCCCAATTTTTACCTTCAAACATGTAGCCTATACAGAGAGATGAAAACATGAAGAACGGTACATAAAAATAATACCGTAAGATTTACATTGGTGTAAGAATGGCATTAATGGTGTATAAAGTAAATACACAGATGTATTCTGATGTATTGTGATATATCATGAGATATATTTCTTCCCTGTTCCTTCAAATGTAGAAGGACAGGGTAATTTTGGTAATGTTGTGGTGTTGTTGTTCCCTGTTCCTTCCAATAGAGAAGGACAGGGTAATATTTTTTGGTATACAATGAGTTGTATTGATAGTGATATTTCTTCCCTGTTCCTTCAAATGTAGAAGGACAGGGTAATATTGTTTTTTTTATCACTATATGAGGTTTATTGTGTGTAAACAATTGATTATTGTGCCATTGTAATCCCTGTAAATTGATTGTATTGTAATTAACAACATCTGGTAATGGTTTACATTCGTGACACTGGCGCAGGCGTACAATAAGAACACCGTAAAAGACTGACAGCCATACAATCATACGGAGGGAATATTTTGTAAAAAGGAATGTCCTCCAAGAGCTCAATGCCCCGCGGGCTGAAATTGTTATTAGATTGGAGGAGCAGGTAGCAGTGCTATTAGCGAACCAGAGCCAGCCAACCACGAGATCAACGAGGCCGCCGCACTGCACCGGCCGTACAATCATTGGAGAAGCTACCTGCCTCTACTCCTCACCTACCACATCCCTCTGCGATGGCTACCTGGGGACCCACACTGGACGTCGGACACCTTCTACCACATCACCCCTCGGACTACACATCACAGCCTCCACGTAGTGATAAGTACAAAAGAATTGTTATTTAAAAGTGTGCATGTGGAGTAGAGGTGTGCCTTTGGAGCTGGAGCTGTTTCAAATCAGCGCTCCGCTGCTGGAGCGGAGCGGAGCAGCGCTCCGTGACTCTCGAAACAGCTCCAGCTCTAACCTTATATATTCATATAATTACTCTCTCGGAGCGTCTGTGGAGCTATCAGCTGTGGCCTACAACTTGTTGACAAACCAAAACAAACCAGTTTCAGTTTCAGTAGGAGTTCTAACGTAGACATACAGTGAAAAGTGATATTTTTGTGCGGTTTACGAGTATGACTAGTATTGATTGGTTTTTGTGCAGTTAATTAACATGGCATCAAAAGTACAGAAATCTAAGACAAGTTCAATTTGGTCTCATTTTACAGTTATTGATGCTAACCTTAAAAACTGTAGATGTGAACATTGTGGCTTGGTTATGTGCTACCGTACATCAACGTACAATTTGAAGAGGCATATTGAGAGAAAACATGTCGGAATTACTTTGAGTGTTATAAGTTCAAAATCAACAAGTGTAAGTGATCGTGATGTCAATGTTACAACCAACACTGGACCTACCGATTCAGCCGCTTCATTTAGTAACTTTGCAACTGAAAATGAACCTCAACCTGGTGAGTTGCCTTCTAATCAATTAGATAAGCCAAAGGGAAGTGCTAAACAAACCACTCTATCGAGTTTTATACCAAAAAAAATGAATAACAACCAAAAGAAAAAGGTAGAAGCTGCGTTTCTAAAGCTATTTTACAAAGATTTCCAACCGTTTTCTATTGTGGAGGACTCTGGTTTTCGGGAATTCGTTACAGCTTTAAACCCTTCTTTTGAAATTCCATCAAGGAAAGTGGTTTCAAAAAACCTAATACCCACCACGTACGACAAATGTAAGCTTCAAGTAGCTGAGTTAATGAAAAATGTGGAAAACATCTGTTTAACGACAGATGCATGGACATCTACGATCAATGAATCGTATATAGCTGTTACAGGGCATTTCATTACCAATGATTTTGTGTTGAAATCAGTTCTCTTAGACTGTATTTTAATGGAGGGCTCACATACTTCTAGCCATTTAGCCGAAGAAATCAAGAAAATAACGAATTTCTATAAAATCTCAGACAAAATCTTAGTTGTTGTAACAGACAATGCCTCCAATGTCGTTGGAGCCATAAAAAATGTTTTAATGTGGAGTCATTGGCCGTGCTATGCACATACTCTTAACCTAGTGGTTCAAGATGCCATATCAAAGGTAGATACAGTAATCACCAAATGCAAAAAGATTGTCTCATTTTTTAAGAGAAGCAACGCAGCCACTGAAAAACTATTAAAATACCAAATCAACAATGGCGTTAAAGACCCTAAACGCTTACTTCAAGATGTAAGTACGAGATGGAACAGCACATATTACATGCTTTGTAGATTTGTTCAGTTAAAAGAGGCTGTAATAAGCACTTTGGCATTGCTGGACAAAGACTTGCCATCTTTAATTTCTAATGAATGGAAACTTTGCAGTGACCTTTGCAAAGTCCTAAAACCATTTGAAGAGGTCACAGCAAAGATGAGTGGGGAATCCTACTTCACTGGAAGTCAAATAATTGTTTTGACGCTTGGGCTGCAAAATGTTTGCAGCAAACTATGTACACTAAATTTGCACCCTGATGCAATACAGGTAGTACAGAACCTGCTCATGGGGTTATCAGCCAGATACCATGACATTGAGTACAACAAGTTAGTAGTACTTAATACCTTTTTGGACCCAAGGTTCAAATTGTATGCATTTTCTGACGACAAATGTCAACAGTTTGCTAAGAATCATGTGATTACGGTCGTTGCAGCTATGATTTCCGCCACTTCTGCCACCGCAATGGAACAATCCCCTCCTGGTACACCATCTTTGACTTTGACCAACCAATCTGGTCCATCACAATTTGAAGAAGAAGAATGTTCAGTATTTTCTATGTTTGATTCTGTAATAAAATCTGTACAAAGGCAGACTCCCGGAACTCCCAACGATTGTGCTACCGCCGAAATCGACAGGTACATCGCTGAACCACCACTTCCCAGAGAAGGCGATCCTCTGTCCTGGTGGAGGATTCACGAGGCAGTCTACCCAAATCTCAGCAGACTCGTTAAAATAAACATGGGGTTTGTGGGTACGTCAGTACCTTGTGAAAGAATTTTTTCCCGAACGGGAATAATAATAAGTGACCGAAGATCACGTATCAAATCCATGAAAGTGACTCAACTTGTGTATCTAAATGCAAATCATGAATACTTGTGTAAATAATTTGTATATTATTTTATATTTTCTGTTACCGTACTATTTTTTATGTTTTATTACTACAGTGTGAAAATAAATATAAATAAAATGTACGTGTAGTCTTCTTACCCAAAAATTAGATTTTCATAATACGTATTATAAAAAAGTAAGTAGTAATTAAAACTGTCAGCACCTTAGCATATTTGTTTACAGTAGTATTTGCTGTTTATAACATCATAACCAAGCAATAAGCTCCAATCTACAAGGGAGCAGACAGATGCCGCACATCGCGCCGGAGCGGTTGCCGGAGCTGGAGCTGTTTAAAGAGCTAGCTCCGCAAACGGAGCCGGAGCTAGTTTGGCTTCTCCGCTCTCGGAGCTACTTGGCACACCTCTAATGTGGAGGGATATTATTGTACTTAGTCCGGGATGAGTGTTTAAAGGTTTAGGTTCCTACCGTGATTGCAGCTTCGGGCTAGGGAAAATATGTACCATAGTTCAAATTCATTTATGCTGAATCGCGGTAGGAAGTAGGCTCTTATTAACTAGACGCGGTGCGTGGACATTTTTTTGTTCAGTTGGACCGGCAATCAGCTGATCGGTCAGTGACGTATCGGGTGATGCGTTCCTCCCGGCTCGCTGGTCAGTTCGAGTCTTGAAGCCACGACGACAAGGTCCTGTTGAGAATCGCAGCTCTTCCTCTAACCCTATAGTGTGGGATTTAGAGTAATTCCATTTTTTATCGCGTGTAAATTTAATTCAAGTTTTTTAATTTTTCTTCAGTGCGTATTAAATCCCTATCAGCCTCCGTAATCTTCAAAGTAGTAAGTCCCGTACCAGCGTTTAGTTAATATCTTTGATTTTTTTATACTGTTGTAATTAAAATTTCTAAAGTTTCCCATCTTTCAGAGTCTGAGAATTAATTACATTTTTTGAAGTATTGTGAATTAAATTTTGGTCATAAAGTTAATATCAAGTTTTGTGTTATATTGATTTTGAGTATTTTGAGAAGAGAACTTTTATTTTATTTTGTTAATTTAAACCATTTTTTGAGAAGTATAAATTTTTAGTTTCATTTTAATTTTAATTCATTTTTAATCAGACTCTTAATTAGATTTGTTCGATTGTGTGAAGTTTTGAAGAAAATCGAATCAAAAGTTTGTAAACTTTGTTAATTTTTTTGGTAAACTTGAATTTCGGAATAAACCAAGTATTTCCGAAAAGTTGTTTAATTTATAAAGTATTAGCTCCATATAAATTTAAAATATGTGCTATAAAAACGGTACACTCGTACGACAAATTTTACATCAAACAATGGGCTATTCCGTACTAAATTTTATTTTTGTACATATTACATGTTCCGATAAATTGTGATACCTCAAGTAATAGATATTTTAATTGGAAACCTTATTTGTAATGTATTGGGAACTGTAGTATTTGCGTACTGTCAGGAAGTTTTTGTAACGCGTGTTATGATTGTCATGGATATAATACTGAGTGAAGTGTGGTGGTAATGTAAAGTAGAGAAGACGAAAGGTTAAATACATGAATGCTCCGAATATCATGGTGTTAAAGTTTGATATGATAACTGATTTTCAGTTTGTTAACGAATTTATTTATTATTTAATTTATGGTGTTATCCTGTTTACTTATAGCATTAATATTAAATGTTTTTTAATGCCGAGCTGATTCCCCTGGGATAACATTTACCATCATTGAACTCGGTGTTGCCTATATGTAAATTAAGCTTCGTGAACACTTTCTACAACTGATCAGTTCGTTCTCCAGATATCGTGCGGATGAATGGAATTTTCACTTATTACAATGAATTGGATTCATTATGAATGACGTCCGGCAACTCGCAGAAACAAGCTGGCAATATCTGTTCTATTTAATGGGAGACACGAAGAAAAATTTCAAACTGATTTACTATTCTCTGAGTTTGCATGGAAAGATTTACATTTTTATCCTTGTAAAATACGGCTAATGATATCACAAACACCTGAGTCACCTTAATATTAATTTCTGATCGTTAGTGAAGCCTATTAAAGGCTGGAGAATGTGTATTTATATCTCGAGAGCAAACTGACTTATAACTTGTTCTGTAGAGCTTAATTCTCTACAAGTAGCATAGGAGTTGAATTATAATGCATGTTCTTACATGGGATTCACCTGATTGTGCGAATATATTTACATTATATTTTAATGGTTGTCCAATATTACGACGAGGAAATCGTAAAATATTAAACGTTCAAACGAATTGTGTAAAAATACAGAATTGTAATATTTGAGTTAGAAATATGTTTATTGATCTCGACTATCCGTAAGTGTTTCGATAATGATTTTGCAGTTACAATTACTCTTTTGTTTGAATGGATTAAAAACATTTATTTTCTGTGTGATGGTTGTCCGGCTGTAAAGGGCACATTAAGTATAAAATGTTCTACAGGGCTTAAAATTTTGCATGCACCCTCAGTGTTGTACATGACGCATGGTATGTTTTACATTGTAATGGTACTGAAGAACACAATTTTACTGTGTACAGTGCGCAGAGAGTAGTAGTATGTTTCAGTGTGCATTGGAGATAAAACACGTTTAATACCTAAACGAATAAATGAACAGAAGGCACACGAAACTGTAAGATGCAAAAGTATTGGACACAATATTGTTTAACTCTAATTTATAGTTTAAGAAATATAACCATTTTGATTCATTAAACATAATGCTTAATAGTAATGAAATTAATTTGTACAATGCATTTTATATTTGAATATCCTACAAATAATAGTACTTAATAATACTCTACTACCTTTTATTGTTGTAATTGTTCATATAGTAACCCAAGAATCGTTATTATAAAATACCTAATTCAAGTATGTGTATGACACAAAGTTATATTACTTAATGTTACTTTCAATTTAGACAAAACATAAGCAATAATTATCCAATAACTGGCAGATAAAAATGTCCTTGAGTTATCTTTAAGATTACGTATCACATTTGCTCTCATATAATTATTACAGAACTATCAATGATAATGCCCGCTTACGTTTACAATAAGATTACGAAATAAATTTTCTAAAATTTACAATAAATAATTAGCTCAATATCTCAAAACTTTACTAAACTTTCAAAAAGAATAAACTAGTAAGCATTCGGTACTCTTCATAAATAAAACATTACACTCCCATAGAGCTCCATTTAGCCCATAATATAATATTACCAAATGTAATCTGAATATCAGAACATACCACACAATCAAGTATTGTAACATTATACAATCCAATGCAGTTTTGTAGACATTCTGTGCCTAAGTGAAGTTACCTTGAAGCTATTAAATATTTCCTAATTCCATCTTCTAAGGAATACACAATTATCTCATTTAAATTTTGCACAATAATATTATGTCTACATAATTAAACAGAGTACCATACACATTTAAATATTAGTTTGTTTAACTTTAAGTTCACGCTAAAACAAAATAAATAAAATTTAATTCTAATTATGAATGAGTTTCATAGCAACTATTTACGTAAATTGTATAATAGATAGTTTTAAAATGAAAAAAACTTAATTGTTGAATTTACCAAGTGTAATATTTTAACAGTTTAAAAACAATATCCATATCTATTATAATTATTTAAAAGTTCTTAATTAAAAGTATAAATCTCCTAATTGATGCTAAAGTGTTGCTACGTTTGCAAGAAGTCATTATTAGTGCTTTTATTTTGAACCTGCAATTTGTTTGCCTCAAAGAGACTCTTAACGTTTCGTCTAGAAGTTTAGAAATTTATTTTCATTCAGAATGTATGTGAAGGTTTAATTTTGACTTCTGGTGGTAGGCCCAGTAATGTGTTAATTAAATCAACCATTATAGACTATATTTATCCTCAAATTTTTACAATATCCTTATTTATGTTTTCATTGTAAACAAGTAAATATAATTAAGTTATTCATTTCATTCCTAAGTCAACTAGAATTTACTCTTTTCTAATTATTTTTAATATTACACTACAATAAAATGCCTGAAAGATGTCTCTCTGGCATATTTAACCAACTAATTCTCTAAGTAATCTTTACACTATTTATCAAATATGTATGAAAGGACCTAAAAACATTTAGATGTGATTTTAAATGTGATTGCAAACTGATTCTTTCTGTACAATTAGAGTACTTAAAGGATTTAAATCAATACACCAGGGGTTCTTTCAGTTTGGTCACAAAATATAAGAAAGTTATTTGTTGATTAAGATAAACTTCACTAACAAATACAATATAATAATTTTATATTCCCTTAAAGATTAAAATCCTGTTAATAATTACATTATTACATCGGAACTGTTTAAATGTGTTTTTCTGTAATTATTAATCGCTAAATCTAAGATTTAAACTACTTTATGTAAGAAGAATGGTTAGAGAAAAACATAGAATTGTAAATGATTAAAGCAACTCATCTATAAATCATTGTCTCGATCCTGGTCTTTGCCATAATACTGGGTTAATCCCGCTGTAGATTTTCCACTTCCTGCGTGTCTAACGACTTTACTTATGATACTGAACTACGAAAAGACTCCTGATCCTTATCAAGCTTTTAGCCTAATCGCACTTTTTTTGCGTTGGCTCCTCCAAACCAACGTGGTGTGAGTTCAACGACTTCTGTAAACAACTTTTTAATATATCGAAAAACATTGAATCACGTGTCCTTTGTTGTTTCTATGGATATTACAACAGTATTAATATTCACACTGTTGTATATGTTTCACCTGTATCTATTTATTATCATGTCGAGTATAAGACTGATAAACAGAAGGCTATAATTGTTTTAATAGCCAGTCTGCAATGTTCAAACTACTGCCCTAACACTAGTAGGGGTTTTCCACTAGCTTCATTAACTCCCCATACTTATTGCATGGTGGACATTGATTACTACCCTTTACTTTTTCTAATTAAAGTTTTATTTTTATTAGGAAGGTTTCCGTAATAGAATTTTTATTTTTAAATATAAAAAAGTAAACTACGAAGCATATTTAAATGATTTATTTCTCAGTATAAATATACATAAACACATTAGAACGGTTTAAAGTAAAATGCTGTTATATACTCGTCTTCGGGCTTAAAGAGGTCTTTGACCATATTCGCACAGGACGTAAAGGGTTTTAGCACATAAATTCTCTCTTTTTATTAAGAAACAACTTGTATTAAATAAAGCTATTAGAAGTTTCAATTACAGTATTTAACCACTCTTGATTATCTAAAATATGACTAAAATTTCATTAAAAATTTAATTATATTTCCCAAATTAAGATGGAGTCTTATATTTTAGTAGAAATGTTTACCTATTGCTAATTTGTAGCTCTCACTACTAAAGAATGAATGTGCTATTTACCTTTACAGGAAAATTTAGAATTGGTCCTCTTTCATAGTTAAGTTGCGAACATACAATATAAATACTAAAATACTTGTAAATTCTGTCGATAGTCTATACTTATATTATTAATTGTAATGAAAAATTTCCTGTTGATACCTATTAACTACAAGGCGCTATAATGACAACAATACAAGAGGTTTTTTTCGGTTTCTAATTTAAATCACTGGTGCATGGTGTAGTATATGTGTGTAAAACTTTAAAATGACAAATACAGTATAATTATTTCCCCTTTACACTATTAACGATGAAACTTAAACATTTAGCTCTGGGAAACTGCTTTAACCAAATTAGTTCATTCCTGTTTCTGTCTGTATGTCTATATTTCTCTCTGCCTGAATGAATGTACGAGCATATCCGTTTTCCTGTCCGTATATTTTTTATGTCCACATCGTAAATACGAACTGACTTACAGACAAACTGCGTATTAAGCTTCACTACTGTGTATAAAAAAAAAAAAAAAAATACCAGCTTTGATAGAGCTTATCACACGGTCAAAGATTTGAGACTGGAACTAAGCTAGAGTTAGCACACGTTCAATGTCCTTGTGTGACAGCACTTATTGTTAGTGCCATCGGCCTTGTTCATTCTCCTCCTTATTCTATTATGATAAGATCTTCACATAGGCCAGTGGCCC
Source organism: Homalodisca vitripennis (assembly GCF_021130785.1). NCBI lineage: Eukaryota > Metazoa > Arthropoda > Insecta > Hemiptera > Cicadellidae > Homalodisca > Homalodisca vitripennis. The sequence continues at coordinate 84,895 of NW_025777593.1, read as the reverse complement.
ATGGAAATAGGCGTAACAATCCTTAAGAGGGAATCAGCCTTTCTTTTGTAATGACAAATTTTAAAATGTTATAACAATATAAAGAACCATAGATGAACATGTTGGCTACCAGAAGTTAAGAACTCAGTGTGTTTTACTTGTTAGTGCACTGCGCCGAACCGCCTGGTAGCTATGGTGTTAAAGTTGAATTTTATCCCGTTTAATGTATAACTGTGGTCCTTTAAATGCCTTTTATAGTTGAATAGATTATAAACTTTAAAATAACGTTTTTGATTGAAAATCCAATTGAAGGAACGGTGGCCAGGTAAAAGATTAAAAACGTTTAACAAATGTTACGGAATTTCTAAGACTGCTATACCTTGTAAACATCCTCGTTACATCAACAAAAGTGATCATACATCGATAATAGACATTTTAATAATAATATAAAAATAATCAAACGGGACATATATATCAAAAGTACGCTACCAAACTATTATACGAATATTGTTTCTGTCATTACCTGTCATTACGTACCCCATTTGTTTGAGTCCCAAAAGCCAACATCAAAGGTCAAATGACAAAGAAATTAGAACAAAAGGACCACTTATATTTATACATTTACTTGTCTTCGGAGCGGATCTTGTGGTGTTTCTTGATTACAACGGTGCTCTTCTTGTTTCACATATTTAACTTTAATGCACTATTTATGTAACAACATATTTTATTTTTCCTTGTCTGAAATTTTACTAATAAATATTGCATTAACGCATTGCAGATGACAGAATATGTTAATTGGAATCATTCCTTGCATTGTGTACTGAGCGGACTACATTTAGTATTGGATTATTATCAGCACCTTGTAAAAATAGTTATGATGTATCTTTTGTGCATATAAAGTAAGTAAAGTAAGTAGAGTAAGTAAAGTAAGTAAAGTAAGTAAAGTAAGTAAGTGAAATATTGATACCGATCACTAAGTAGGCTGCCTCAATTTCTCTTTCGCCTACGGAAAGAATGTAAGATTCTTTTTTGAATGTTTTTTTGGTATAGTCTGCCTGCAGGACATGACAATTTAATACAAGCTAATATAGTTTTTAATCAGGAGAGATTTAAGGATTACACAAAGCAAACGTTTCTCACAGAATTACAACAAAGAGTAATTCAATGTTAAATTGATTTTTCAACAACAAAAATGTCTTTATATACTCTAAGAGAATTTTGAAATTTCAGGAGGTTAATGCACCGTGGTATCCCAAAAATCTTTTTTCATCAAATTATAATTACTAAATTATTTCTTAACCTTTTGTTTAAAGTATATATTACTTATAGAACTCATATTTATGTATGGCGCTTTTTAAAACTACGACTTCTCTTCGTATCTGATATAATAAAAAAGCTCAACACTCTAATAATGTTATTTTGTCGTAAATAATCTAATCTCAAAATGTGCTTTAGTCGTAAAGAATCTAAAACAAAAACCTTTAAAAATAAGAGAGTATATTGTCACGCCTTCTTTACATAAAGTCAACATTAAAATTTTTTAACCCTTTTGAAGATGTAAGAACTCTGCTTTGGCACAAAGAATATTTCCTGACAATATGTTCTAAGTTAGTAAAGTATTTACATTTCATACAGCTAACACATATGTTGAGAAAAATAAATATCGTCCCAATTCACTGTTGAGCGTGTTTCCCTAAGGTACTGGAGACAATCGGCAAATTTCTGCTTGTACTATTACCTTCAACGCAACCAAATATAAGCGCAGCGTCAGTAAAGGTTTTGGAACGATAAACATATTTCACCAAGAATGTGAATGTCAAAGGAATCAACGACATCATCCGGGTTATGGAGGGGAGATGCGCCGACTCTGTAGACACTGAGAACGATGATCATCTTGGCGTCAATGTTCCTCTGATGAACGATGCTACAGGCAAGAGTGTTCTATATTCCTTGCTTCGACTTAAGATCGGTTCAGTGTGTTTCATCATGAGGAATCTTAACATCTCCGACGGACTTGTTAACGGCACGAAGGTCATTACAGGACAGCTATAACTGTTTTATTACCGTCAGGCACCGCAAACTATCGGAATTCCTATAATAATGTTTAGGTTCGCCATCGTTGAAAGTTCATCGTTACTTGTCCGTCGACGTCAGTTTCTTCTGATGCTGGCATACTCAATGACCTGTCACAAGAGCAAAGGCCAGACAAATGATCCTGTCAGAGTTGACCTTCGCACTGACTGTTTTACCCAAGGCCAGCTGTACGTCCTGCTCAGTAGAGTTCGACGCCCAAAAGACATCGTAGTCCTTGTCCGTCATAATAGGGTATCCGATGAAGTCCGAAGAACATCGTGCACGGGTAATAAAACAATAAACCAAATTGGCACTGGCAGTAGGCTAGGGGGCATGACCAAACAAACCTTCCCGTCGTCATTGACTATGCAGTGGATTAGGGGGGCTTACCTAAACAAAACTTCTCGTCGTGATTGAAACTGGCAGTGGGCTAGGGGGCCTGCCGAAACAAAACTTCCCGTCGTTATATCAAATATGCAAATTTGCACACGATATGAGAGAACTATATTAACTAAATATTACTGTAATTTTGTTAATAATTTGTGGTCTACAAGTTTGCGAACCTTCCCGTGGCGTGACTGGGTATGTCATGCTTGCGTTTTAAAGCATTATTGAACCAATCAACAGTTTGATCAACAATACGTTAGTAGCAACTACGGTTTTATTTTTCAACTCCTACATAATTATCTTTAGTTATCAGCAAATTCTTCATGTCTCCTAGTTTCTATAACACATGGCTTTATTTTTCTCCGAAATCAATTAATCATTTTTATATATCACACATCATCAGGCTTAGAGTAAGCTAACTATTACGACTTGTACGATTCTCGAGAACGGATACAGCTTTGAACATGAAATTTGGAAACCTCGTCTCAGAATTTAACTTACCAAAGATTGTACGCGGAGTCAGCGAAAACAATTTGTTGACGTTAGTAAGGTTATTTGGAGGAAGTGATATGGATATATTTAGGATATTGTGTAAAGTGTACAAAATTTTAAACTTGTAAATCTCCTATGAAAATATAATATATTAATTACTATGATGCATTAAACGAGAAGTAAGGATAATGTCAATTTAGCCAAATTCCAAGACTTTCTCGTACAGAACTAACTCGAAAATTCTAATAATTCTAAAATACTCTCAAACTGTTTATAAATTATAAAATATATTAACTAAACATAAACTTTGTACAGTTTTTTTTATAATTACTATAAACTAATTGCAACTCATTGTGCATATTTAACCTAATAAAACGTCAGATAGATTGCTGTAAGGACACTTAAAAATTGAATCTTATATAGAAATACGTTTTACGTAATTGTGTTTCTTAACTTTTTTGGTTGGCGAATCGGAGAAACATTATTGTATACCAATTCTCCCAGTACGTTTTGGATACACAGAAGATTGAAAATAGCACAAATTACAAATTAGTACCTTCTACACAAAACGTACCAACGAATTGTATTAAATATATTAATTTAGTATTTCTGTTAGCACATCACATGTACTGATTCAGTGCAAGGAAGTAGGAAAGCTAGGAAGTAAACTACATTGCGTAGAGATACAGTAGGTGAATAAACTATGATATAATATAAAGAATAATGTAACTCATCCATGTAAGTCCTGGTCCTTAACCAGCCTCTAGCCTTCACATCGTGTTCCTGGTGCTACTTCCTTGTCTAGCTGTGGTTAAAACGACGTTAGAAAATACGGCCACATAAAATACGTAATATACAACTATGTGTTCTTCTTTCTGGCACAACGATAAGTTGAAATACTAACCTTTACTAATTTAAAATAATTTTCATTATTAACACTACTATTAAATGCCGGAAAGATTTCTCTCAGACACATTGAAGTAAATAATTCTCTCGGTAATCATTACACTGTTTTAAAATGTTTGAGAGGGGATCTGAAATCATTTGGAGAATATAAATAAGATACTCGTAAACTGATTCTTTCTGTACCCTTAGAGTACTGAAGGGATTTTAAACCATAAATCACCAGTCCTTTCAGTTCGTCGACAAAACAAAAGAAAGTTATTTGTTGGTGAAGATAAAAAAAGAAAATAAATTCATAGTAAAATTAATTAAAGATTCAAAAATCATGTTTATTGTAAACGCGTTATAATCAAATAGGGTCTGTTAAACTTTTTTTCTGTGTGTAATAATCGCAACACTAGAATGTAACCTGCTTTGGATAAGAAGGAAAGTCAGGGAAAAAACTTAAAATTTTAAATAATTAAAGTAACTCATATACAAGTCCTGGTCTCCAAAACCAAGGATAGTTTTATTACAATAAGATGATTATATACCTTCAACATGGTGCAGTTCTAGGAAGGAAGTGACATCAAGATGTAAAGAACCTGCTTGAGATGTCTCTCAGGCACATTTATATAAATAACTATGTAAGTAATATTCACACTTTTGATCAAATATGTGTAAAGGGATCTTAAAACATTTGGATATTGAATGGAAGGTTAGGGAAACAGGCTGTCACCTGTTAATGATTAAGAGAAAAAATTCAGGGCACTAATCTTCAGTCATGTCCCCTCGAAAGAAGGGAAAGCCAGCACTGAACCATCCCCTCCAATCAAAGCAGTCAGAGGGTGGCACACCATTATGTCCAGGCTGGCAAGAACCTTTGACTCTTAGGTAACGAACCGTACAAACTCCAACAGTTATCTCCCGCAATAGAATAGACCTATTGAAGCGTGGGTTCAACTGGAATGTATAAACAAGCCAAAAGTGACCCCTCTAGGAAAAGTAAATGTTTACATAAGCATTATTGTATTAGAGCTACCATATGCATTACATTAATTATTTTTTATTCTATATAGTAAAGTAATCGGTACCAATGTTCTTCTACAAATATCCCCCAGTTTCTTAAAAACGGATCATTGGAACAAAATTATTGCTAGGCTCTCTAAATATATATATATATATATATATATATATATATATATATATATATATATATATTTATTTATATTGAAATTAAATAAGGCTATTGCCATTTATACAATTTAATGTAAATAAAAGTCGTTTGACAGGTATTCGGTCTTCCGATCATATGTTAGTTTGCTTATTTAAACGCATATGTGACAGATACGGCCAAATACAAAATAATTGAATCGGAAAAAGTGAGCGCTCTGTGGTGTAATGGTAGCACATTCACCCGGCAAGTGAGAGATCCGGGTTCGACTCCCGGCGGAGCAAGTACTTTTTGCGATTCAATGTTTATTGAAATTATATATATATATATATATATATATATATATATATATATATATATATATATACATATATATATATACTTAAAAATGTTTTCACTTTTAGATCGTTTTTAATAGCATTCCCTTCAGTATGAGAGAGAGGTTGTAACATACATATTCAATAAAGTTATTTTAATTTTTTTGTTAAGCAATAGTGAATATCACCCAAACGTTAATAGCCTTTAACTTAAAAGTAACAGGTCTAAAATCTATTTTTTTACCCATTGGTAAATTTCTTACCTAAAAATTCAAGTATATGTACCATTATAATTCCTGAACTGGAATTCTGCAGCGAACTGTTGGTTTTTATTAAAACTTATATTTAAATTCAAATATTAACAAAGAAGTTTTTGTATGAAAGATTATATATCAGACTAATTGAATATTTTTGTTACTACGCGTATAAAGCGTGCTTGAACCAGTACTCGAACTCTGACCCGGAAGTTGATTATCTGAGACAGAATTACTCAGCTACGGTAGAAGGTGTCTATGGGCACAATCTAGTAATTCTTTCTGCAGCATGTGCCCACTAGATATGAAAGTGCACATTTTGCATTAATGTGCTGTAATTAATATTGCTATATTGCATTAATAGTGTTATGTCATAAAAAGTTCTTGTCATATAAAAATTAATTATAATTTAGTTCAAGCGACAAGTTTAAGTATTTAAAGATATAATTGGATTAAAGTACGAAATTGCTAACGGGATTGACTTATTTTTGTTTCGTGTAAAAATATATATATACCAAACAAACTACGAGTTAAATTATTGATTGTTTGCTAAACTGTTTACAGTAATATGAATTATTACATTAGGGCATTTAAACATAGTTAGGATTACGTGTTTTTAATGTCAGTCAGTTAATATACACAACTTTGAACTCCCTGTTAATATATTAAGCAAACCAAAAAATACTGGAAAGATGGCTGTTAGTCATAGGTAAGAAAATGGTTTTATTAAACAATCATATAATCGTATCAACTCTGTAAACCAGATCCAAAATTCATAACGTAATTCAATATCTTTGGGAGAAAACGTCAAGCCGATTATAAATTTTCGTTTTGGGTACAGAAATATGAAAAACAGCCTAAAAAAAAATTTTATCCGAAACGTACTATTGCTTTACGGAGAACGTACCAGTGGGATTTATTTCATATATCAATCACCCTAATGCAAGATATAAAAGTCATAAAAATAAAAATAAATTAAATTTCTGTTTATTATTAATCATTTTATTATATTTTAATATTATTTATTTCTAACCACTTACCCATGCACTGTTGTAGTAATTTATGTTGTGATTAATTTTATATGAAACTAGGATGTAAACTACGTTTTTGTATGTCAAGAGATAGTCAAGAGCAGATACTATGATCTATAAACAAACCAAAATAACACACTGTAGGTCCTGGTCCTGGTCCTCTCCCTGACCCTCACATCGTGTTATTTGTTCGGTTGCTCTCCAAGGTGCTGCGATTAGAGTGACTTTAGAATATAATACTGAACAATACAAAACATTAATTTTGGACCTTTCCTTTCTTGTTTCCATAGATATAATTTAATTTCGATATGTACTTCTGCGGGGAACAAACCAGCAAAGTGCTTTTAATAAAATTGTCCATATATATTCCCACGCAAGTGCCGTTATTTCTTAATTTTAAAAACAATAAAACAATATTTATTTATATTTCTTTTCTAGTCTAGAGGCCATGCAAATTTAAAATAAACAAACAGCCTTGTCAATCGTGAAATTTTATTTTTTCCCCCCAAATGAAAATGATTGTAAGCTAAAACTAGTTTTGATGCAGGACATAATAAAAGAGCTACACGGAAGTAAAAACGTATTAACCGATATTTTAACAAAGATAATTATTTCATTAAATCATTTTCATCCGACCGTCAGCCAACGAGATGTAAAGATAAAATTAGCAATTTTAGCTAATTATTCATTACTGATATTATCAAATAATCCTGTTTATATATTTTTTAAGTATGGCCTACAAAGATTTAAACCTAACTTACAGAGTAACAGAATAAATATATTCCTATTTAACCTAGTTCTTAATAGAGAATAGATTGATAAGCTTACATTGCATCCCACAGTTGTCACAAGTTTATACATTAGTTATTATTTGCCCATTCGCTTAATAATTAATATTTTAACGTGAAAATAATCAAATACACAGTCATTAATTTTAAAATGTTCGACTTTAATACAATTAAAATTTATTTACAAAATATAGTCTACATTACAAAATGTACTAAATTTATTTAAAATATATGTTCCACAATAGTATTTAAACAATTTATATTTCTGCATGAAAAAGAATTAAAATTTCATTCTTAATGAAAGATTTTTTTTAAGGTGAAGATGTAAAGTAATAAGTTATTTCTATAACTGAACTACTTTAGCTAGTAATTTATTTTCCGTGTATAGAAATTATTGAGTATAAACTATATAGAGCAATACGTTATGAATTTTAATCCTGTCAGCTAGCATTCACTAATTTCAACTTATTTAAAATGTTTAGACTACTTCGAAATGCCTGAAAGATGTCTCTCAGACATAATTAAGTAAATAATTCTCTTAGTAATCTATACATCTTTAGTAAATATTTGTAAATGGATCTCAAAACATTTACACTTTTTAAATAAAGACATTGTGAACTGATTCTATCTGTACACTTAGAGTACAAAAAAGATTAAAATCACGAGTTTTTTTCTTTTTGTCTACAAAACATACTAGTGTTAAGGTTTTATTATGATGATAACCTTCGCCAATCAAGATATAACCTGATTGTAAACTTTCTTAAAATGAAAGGATTTCATATTTATTTCGTCATAGAAACACAGATCACAACATATATACAAAAACAAGAAATGATCTCCACGTGTGCGTAGCCTGTGTGTGGAAGTCGTGCTGCGTTTAACAGCATGAGTATTATTATACTAATTTATAGTATAATACATAAAATTTTAAGTATAAATATTTAATAATGTAATGTATATATATACTCGTAATATAATAAAAAATAAAAAGCAAATACATCATTACGCATCATAAAGCATTAGCTTTGTTGTAGCTAATGATAGCAGAAATTACTATGTGATGATGAATGATTTATAAATAAAAAAGAATTTGATCTTAATTTACCCTAAAGAAAAGGATTATATCGATAACAGTTTATTAGGAGACTTTTAACCTCTCATATTTTATACACTATCGCCATACCAACAACATAAAATCTCTCTCCTCTATTCCCCCCCTTCCTGTCACTAAAATTACTATTATCAAAAGACACTCTCACTCAACACACAATCCTACAAAGTTACAAAATCATTACACTATCATACACCAACCCATTGTCAATTATCCTGATGAATATAGGATCAACGATTAAGCTAATGTACATAGTTATAATATATTCTGATTCACCTTTAGTGACCAAATGATTACATACTTTTAATACCTATAAGTGTTGGGTTTGTAAACACTTGGTACATTAAGGCAATCTGGTAATTGGAGAAAATTATATTTGCAATATAGTGTGAAATTGTAAAATTGATGGACTTTTGCAATATAAATATTAAATCTTGTTAATTATACACGCGTTATTATTACATAGTTTCTGTGCTTATAATCGCTAAAACTATGATGTAAACTACTTTTGGTAAGAAGAATATTTATAGAAAAATATTTGATTTCTAAATAATTAAAGCAACTCATCTTTAAGTGTTTTTCTTGATCTTTGCCTTCGTACTTCTGGTGTAGACTTTGCTCGTTCTGCATCGTTAAGGACTTTTAACATTAAATTAAAAAAATGTCCTGGTCCTTATCAAACTTTTGGCCATCGCACTTGTTCCTGGTCCTGCTTCTACAACTCATCTTGGTGTGAGTTCAACCTATTTCATACACAACACTATGATTCTATCGATAAACACTGAAGTACCTCTCCTTTGTTGTTCCATGGAAATTAACAACAATTAAATAATATACAAATATTTATTATTCACATGTTTTTTTTTTCATTTTCGTTTTTACTTTCACTTGCTGTTTTTACGTCATGTCTATGGCAGGCGATAAACCGTTTCTTGTTATCTGATTACCCAATCACATACAATTCATAGAGAGCAATATCTTTTGTTAATAGTCTTACATTAGTGTAAATATTAACTATTACTGTTTTGATACAGTATCCAGAGACACTGTTCGATGTCATGTCATGACTAGTATAGCTGCAACTAAAATAACCAACGGAGATTTCATCCAAGTTATTGTTCTGTTGTATCTAATTCCAGTAGTCTACATTACAGTGAATTTGAACTGCAATTTTACAGTTATTTGGGAAACACAAGTTACTACATTGATAATTTATCAAGTAAACAATCAATTATTTGAAGCAATAGTAAAAAGGGGAGATTTAAAGTCTTGTCAAAAGTTACATGTTTTTAATATAACTCCATGATCAGTAAAATTGATAAAAGGTAAATCATAAAATTGGATCAACACACAAAACACATCAAACAAACGTTAATTTCACAAATTGTAAATTGTACATTATTGTACTTAAATCTTTAACCATAGTTAAATACATATTAAGATTTTCTTTGCTAAACTGAAGAAATTCAGAAAACTATTGCCGTCTGATCATGTTATATTCGAAGAATCTCGTGAATTAGTCGGTAAATTATAAAATGATTCATTAAGATTCACGATTCCTGTAAAAGATTTCATTCGTTGATTTTAAGTGCTAGATAAAACTATTCTTTTACATAGATCATAATGCGTTTTTTTTTGTGCATCCATCCATCTATCCATCATTTAAACCTATCACTTAGAATAGTGTCTCAGGTTTTCTTTATCCTGAGTGGGAAGACGTAAAAGTTTTTTGTATGGTTGTCTGCTTGACTGACTGTCTATTTAATTTCTATTTAAAAATAAGTAGCGATATTTTAGTAAACATCACATTATAAAATACCTTAATTTTTTTCCAGTATTCTACCAATTTACTTAGTCTGCGATTTACCCATCGTCATTATAATCATCTATAAATACAATTAAAATCTTTTCGCTAACACTCATCCAAATCCCGCCAAGAGACATACTCCATGGTTTATCTCTATGACACATATATAGAAAACAATTAAAACTATGAAGTATATATGTCAGTTAACGTTCTATACGTTATTACGTGAGAACATACATATAGTCATAAATGCAATTTTCTATCTTACCTAGTTATAGTCTTTGATATCCCTAATCTGTCTGTAACGATTTCACCCCCATTGATCATGAACAAAGTAATGTATGTGTGTCTTAAAGCCGTAAATATATCGAACACTTCAACTTCTAATTGATGCAGTGTGAAATGTTGATAGTATTATTATTGCTGATGTGACAAACTGTTATAACTCCCAGCCAGTGTAACATTCATACATGATAACCTCTGCATAATAAATACTAACTTACCCTTGGTTATGGCTTCCATATATCATCGTGCTACTCTATAGTAACAAATCCCGGTAATTCTTAAAATCTCATACCAAGTTTTATTTCAGTAACGATGTGGTTGAATTAAAAATTTAAAATTATAATTACATGTATCTTCAGCTGATGTAAACTTAGAGGAAGGCGAAATCGTAGAGTATCGAAAATCATGGAAATATCAAAAATTATATTTGTCTGAGGAATATTTTCCTTGACTTACCACAATTAAAAATGATCAAGATACACATAAATAACAGCTATTCGCAATCAGACAATATGAAGTAGACAATATTCGGACTGTATATGATGGTTGGCTGACATTGTATGAACATTTATTTACGTATAACTGGTTTTTAAACGTACTAAGCAAAGAAAAATAAATTTCATGCTTTTCACCCTTTTTTCTCTTCTATTTATTCAGCTCCACAACAAATGGCATAAGTATTGATTGGTTTATTTTTAGGGTAAATTTGTCTAGCGATATCCAGGTTGTGTGCATAATACTAAGCGAATTAGCTTTAAACTTCTGCACTACAGACCTTTTATAGAAGTTCTCTTAAACATAAAACAAATGCTAAGAACTTTTTTTATATTTTAAGTTTTTTTTTTCTGAGTATAGAAGGAACCTTCGCTCGGGAGACGTTACTAAATACAAGGCAACATCTTAATTTTAGTACGCGTAAACTGTATTGTAGGGGATGTTGTATTATACAGGGAATTTTAATAACGAGTATTGTGTTTTAATAATTCAATAAAAATTTAAATTCTCTCACAAGTTTAAAGATGCACTGATGCTGTTTATTTCCTCTTGTACTGTGGAAGAGAGATCTGGCGTAATTTTCAGTAACTAATAGAATGAGATAAAACTTCTAGAACATATTTCTGTGCACAATTTTTTGGAACTAAATTTATATTATTAACGTTTACTAATGAAAAACATGGTATCCTTTTAATATATTAAATTAAAATAATTAACTAATTTCAATTCATTACACATATCTTGCTTTATAGAAATTCTACAAAGATTTCCATAAAACGTAAAGTTGAAAAATGTTTCTCATAAACGGATATATAAATATTATTAATAAATCGATTTTAAAAATACCAAAATATTTGGATGAGTGTGTATGCTATGAAATATTGATAACTGATTCTCCCTGTACTCTATGGGTACTTAGAGGATTAAACACAATACCAAACAAAAATTAGTGGCTTTTACACGAAACATAAAAAAGGATTGTGTTACCTATATTTAATTAGTATTACTGTTAGCAATACCGATGAACAGTTCCTGTGCTTTGAGCTGTGATTAATAGTCTTTAAAAACAGGACAAAAATTGCTTTGGGTAACAAGAGACATGGAGTAAAATAATTATAATTAATAAAGAATGAAAGTAACTCATCCAAGTAAATCCTTATCCTGGTCCAGCTGCTGGCTGTCCCGCCGTGTTCCTAGTGGTATATCCGGGGCTTGTTGTGAATTGAACCAAGTTTGAAAATTGAGGCGACATAAAACTTTAGAATTATTTAAAAACATTTAATTATATAAAAGCTGTGCTGTTTCCATGGATATAAAATAATATTTTATGTAAACTGCTGCTTACGTCTCACCTGTCGCCTTATGTTGCTGCCGTCACGACTACTACTAACACTCAATAGAACGCTTGTTATCTGATTACCCCATCACATACATTTTAAGGAGCCAAACGTGTAAATAAAACATAATTATAAAAATTTTAATGAGCATAGTCCCCCGACTCAAGTTATGATTTATGTGATACAATATTATTGTTTAAATACAATATTCAGGGATACTAGTCGTCATGACATGTTATAATATTGTTAATAATTCTATAATATGTACATTTAAATTTGTAAAAAATACATCGGCACATAATATAATTATATTTCATCAATACTCATATGTATAAAACAATTATAAAGATATTATGGTTCAAAATATAAAGAAACATAAAAAATATTACAAAGAAGACTAAGTTGAAGGAAATGTATTGAAACATTCAATTATCAATTACTAAGTTTATATTATAAATGCAATCTTTATTATGTGTAATATTCCTGTTAAAGGTACCGGGCTGATTTGACTACATTTGATATGTCCATCACTTAGGTACAAAGAAAAGATGCGCATTCGTATTTAAACGTATTCAATGAAAATTTTCATGATATTTTTGTTTCATTTCAACACTTAAACATGTATTTAAATTTAAAATTAGCAGTATAGCATTTCGTTGTTAACCATATGACACAACGCAATTCACTCAATTTTTGTTATTTCAGTAACTAAACATCAAACGTCGTATTAAGATATAAATAGTAATGACAAAAGTTCGATATGGTATTTATATAAATGGCACCAATGCCATATTAAACCAATTGCATATTATATCTTATACTATCCTTATATTTAGATTGTTGAACATTTGCAAAAAACCTATTTAATAGGCGAGTCTTAATAGGCAAAAAGTTCACATTGCGAGATAATCGTGTACGCCGATTTATCATCATGCGGTAGCAATTAATTCCTTATAAGTTACTAACATTGTAGTGGCTCACAAATAAATATAATAGAAGAATTTGGACACAGGAGAGATTATTATTTACTTATTACGTAGCAGCAATGTTCCCTCTCGATTTAGCAGTTCAACTCGACGGATTATTTTCCACATCGCCTTTTTTATTTTCTATAGAAATTAATCTATTATTGGTAATTACTTACAGTGAAAAATAAAATATTTTAAATTATATTGGAACCTAATCAGGCGTTTCTATTACTGTATAACTTCTTCTTCTCTTATATACTGTTCTGTAGAAGAGAGATCTGGTGTTGTTTCTTAAAACTAATTGAACAATTTAAAAATTCCTGTTATAAATTCCGCAAAATATGTTTTTATATTTATTGAATTTAAACAACCAAACATAATTTATTAAGGCGTTTTAATCATTGTCAAGTAGCATACACCTACTTCAACTCATTTTGATATTGATCCTATTTGAACATGCCGGAAAGACTGTTGTAAGACATAAGTTATAAAATGCTTTCCATAAACATATATCTTAACCATTAGGACAAAACTGCTCATAAATTACTATGATGTACGTCTTGTCAGGATAATGATTGTTAACATATTATCTCTTTACGTCTTTGGTACAGAGAGGATTAAAAACAACTTAGTAAACTAGTTTAATAGCTTTTCTACGTAAATAAAATGGATTAGGGAATAATATTAGAATATACGAGGAAAATATTAAAATGTAACTCGTAGAAGTCACATTTCCTTTGCAATCCCGAAATTATTCCATACAAGCATAATTATTAAAATTTTTATGTTGAGAATAATAGTCTAGGATGTAACCTGCTTGGTATATCAAGAGATAATGTGAAATATATATAAATGATAAAAGCAAGTGATCCGTGTGATTCCTGATCCTCTCCCTGGTCCTGCTTCTGGCCATTACATCATGTTCCTGGTGGTGCTTCATTGGCGTGCAGCTATTTGGTGCGACATAAAACTTATAACTGAATTAAAAACATGTAAACACTAGTACCCTCTTTTGTTTCCATGGATATTAAATTATTTTAAGTATACACTGTTGTATTTCAGTGACGTTTTATTATTTTTCTTTTTATCTTGACTAGCTCGTTTACATCACGACGACAGATAATCCACATTCTACCTATCAGGTTTTAAATATATAAGAGATAAATATGTGAATACATCAAAAAGCGATGTTGAATTATTAATCACAACAAGATGTCAATAAGAAAACTTTCCTTGAGTTCTTGGTAAACATGCCTTATGGGCATAGTCTGTGGTAGGAGAAAGAAAAACTTAAATTCCCTATTTAAGCAGAAATAAAACAACAGAGAAAGCTGGATAAAACACATATATATATGCATTCCAATAGGGTGGACATAATTTACAATCAAAATTAACAAATGGATACTTTAGATTATACGTAATATATACCTTACATTTAGGTTTAAAGAATTGCTGCTTTTTATACGATATACTTTATGCATTAAAATACTAAAGTTTATATACAATATAACTTAAAACTCAGAGAGCGATCGACTGTCCCGAACTTACCACTCATTATAAGAAATATTGTAAAATATTTTATAAAGTAATTAGTACTGCTAAGAGGATGGCAAACGACAGACACATCTCGGATGCGAGAAAAAAATCTAAGGCTGTGTGAGAGTTTGTTCACCGTGAAACAGGCAAACAGGTCAGTAAACGGCAAGCAAATGTTACTTTGGTATTAAATGGGAAAAACAATCGTTAAACCTATAAAATTACAAATTCATTCAATAAATCTTTTGTAAGTGTTGGGAAAGATTTAAAAATAGATGTTTTATCCTCTGCAAACCTTTTGGAGAAAAACTTAAAGACATATCTAACAATATTTTTGTTCCCATCTGACACGGAGGAAGTTCAGAGAATTATAATGAGACTTAAGAGCACAAACTCGGCTGGGTGGGATAACATTCCTTAGTGAAAGTCGAAATCATAGGGTATCGAAAGCTATAAAAATATATCAAAAACATATTTTTATCTCAGGTAATATTTTCCTTAACTTATCACACTTAATAAATATCGTCATACATAGAAGTAGTAGCTATTTAAAATCAGACAGTAGAAAGTCGTCGATTATTCTGTCTGTATATGGTTAACTGACGTTCATTGTACGTTTATTTTCGCCTGACAGTTGGGTTATATGAATAATGAGCTTAGAATAATAAAATTCTTACTATCAACTATTTGATTCCCTCCTATTTCGACCACCACAAATATTATTGTATTTGAGAAATGTAAGTAATCGTAACGGTATTGCAGGATATTAACAGGAAACATTTAATAAGTTGTATTGTATCGTAATGAATTAATTAAAAATACGATTCTGTGACAAGTTTAAAGATGTACTGATGCTGTTGTAATACTCTCATTGCTAAGGAAGATGTGTGCTTTGGTTATTCAGGCTATGGTTCACTCCGGAAGTGCCCTCGCGTATTTAAAAGTTTAGCTGACGCATTATTCTCCAAAACGATTTATGTTATTTAATCATGAAACAAAGATTAAATTATTATTAGTTATAAAGTTAAAATTAATATGTAAATGTAACATTAGAATTTAATTAAACATTCGTAACACTGTATAGTTGTAAGAAGAGCTTCATTTCTTCTTGTACTATGGAAGAGAGATCTGGCGTGAATTTCATTAACTAATAGATTGAGTTAAAATGTCTAGAACATATTTATGTGTAAAATGTTTTAGCCCTGAGTTTAAATTACCAAATTTTACTAATGAAAAAATGTTTTGATCCTTTTTACATATTAAATTAAAAGCATTAACTAATTTCAACTCATGACGGATATCTTGCTTATTGAAAGTGCTAGAAATATTGCTGTAAAACACAAGTTAGAAAATGTTTCTCATACACAGTTATATAAATATTTTTTATGAAAATATATGATACCATGGAACACCAATTCTCCCCACACGGATGTCTACGACGAGGACACGTGCGAAATGATTGAAGACTTCCTGGAGGAATACCAACCTGACGAAGACGACCTACTGCCCTTTGTGACTACACTTGAAGTGCAAGACCACATTCGCCGCCTTCGCCCGAAGAAGGCCCCTGGCCCGGACTCCTTAGGAACTCCAGCATTGAAGAACCTGCCGGCTTGGGTGATCGTCACGATCACCTGCATCTTCAACTCATGCCTACGCCTGGCTCACTTCCCGACCACCTGGAAGGATGACAAGGTGATCATGATACCCAAGCCCGGCAAGGACCCTCTCTTCCCGGAGAACCACAGGCCGATCTCCCTCCTGCCTGTGCTCTCCAAGATTCTGGACAAGATCGTCTTGGCGAGATTCCCTGAGGAGTTCTTCACGTCTATCAGGACAGAACAATTCGGCTTCCGCACCGGCCACTCCACCACCCTTCAGCTTCGCAGAGTCCTGAACAACATCACCGGAGCTGTAGGAAGGAAGCACCACTCCACTTCGGTCCTGATAGACGTGAGCAAAGCCTTCGACAAGGTGTGGCACGAGGGACTGCTCTTCAAGCTGTCATCGTCTCCATTGTCTGGCAGGATTTTCCGGCTGCTCCGCAGCTATCTCCACCTCCGGACCTTCTCCGTCAGCGTTGCCCGATCCACCTCCACGACCCGCCCTGTGATATGTGGTGTGCCATTGGGATCAGTCCTCGGCCCGATCCTGTACCTGTGGTACACAAACGACTTTCCGGTCGCTCCGAGAGTGCAGCTCTCCCTGTACGCGGACGATGCTCTCCTCACGGCCACTTCTGCCAACCTGAGGATGGCTGGGTTCTACATCCAGCGGCAGCTGCAACTACTGGAGCCCTGGTTGTCCAAGTGGAGGATCAAGGTCAACGTTGACAAATGTGAAGCCATAAACTTCACAAGGACAAGGAGACAAGCGGACGGCCGTCACCTGTCACTCAACGGCGACGACATACCGTGGTAGACTTCAGTCAAGTACCTGGGGGTACTCCTGGACTCCAAGCTGACCTTCACACCCCACGTTAAGAGGATCTGTGGCCAAGCGAGGAAGAGCTTCGGCAGCATGGCCCCCTGCTCAACTCCATGAAGCTACCGACCAGGACAAAGGTCCTGCTCTACACGGCTCTGATACGACCAGTGCTCACATATGCGGACCCAGCATGGTACCACCTCACCTGCAAGACCGCAAGGAGGCAGTTACTCGCTGTCCAGAGCGTGTGTCTCCGGCGGGCCACTGGGTCGCCCTGGTTCGTGAGGAACACCGTAGTCAGGGTTTCGTCCAACGTCCCTACCATCAGGAGCTTTGTAGAAGGCCTGACATCTAGCCTTGAGGAAGCTGCCGAGTCCTTACCGTGGGATCACATCCGTGAGCTTCGCGCCCAGGAGGTCCCCCAACTGCATCTTCCCATGGATGACTGATGACATCGACTACAACTTCGACTGCACCACGACACTTCACCCCACTGACAGGTAGCGAAAGCTACTAGGGCTTTGACCCTCGAGACACAAGGCAAAAGCCTAACCGGCAGAGGCCTTGAAAAATGTGGGGGATCCACCCCCTCACAGTCACAGCGACTTGAACTTGGACTTGTGGCGGGAAAGTGAGAGACTTTGCTTATTCAATTCTGATTCGATTCTTTCTGTACACTTTGGTACAGACATAATTAACGGCGCAACACACAAGTATTGCCATAAAAAGTATAAGCATAATTCATTGGTTAGGTATAATATTTACTAAACGAGAATACACGAAATTGAAATGTTAAAAAATACAAAATTATATTAACTCATTACCATTAGATATGAACTGTTCCACTGTTTTGTGCTGTGATTATTAGTCGCTAAAACTAGGATGTAAACTGCTTTTGGTAACGAGAGATACAATAAGGCTAAAATTAGACAGAAGAATAATAAAAGTTACTCATCCATGTAAATTCTGGACTTGGATTTGGCCATCGCATTTTATTTTGCTGATTTATTTCTTAGGTGCTGAGTGTTAAATGAATTATGAACACGGAGTTTTCGAATTATCTAAGAACGTGTCATTACATTACCTTTGGTGTTTCTATGGATGTTAAACAGTATTTTTACGTATGTTTTACGTGTGTACCTACTAAATTTTAAGTTAAGAACATTGCTTGATTACGTCAATACTACTAATTACATTAAACTGAGTTCTGGTTATATGATTCCTCATACATATACATAAAAACACAAATATATATTTAAAATATAATTTTAGATGTTTTTTGTCTCATAGATTATGGCGAATATGGTAATTTATTTTTTTTTCCGAAATAAAAAGCCCAGGGACAAATACGAAATGTGTACGCTATTGTTAATTTGTCTGTCTTCAACTAAAACATATTCGTAAATTTAAAGAATATTCACTATAATCTATTTTAATAAAGGATTTAAAATGTATTACGGTTTATAAAGTATACTTTTTATTTTGCAAGTATGCTTAACTAATAAATAACACTTTCTTCAGTATATTATAATTGTATTCATCCTGAAACACCTCGTGTATATTAGGACCATTAGTGATATAACTGTACAAGAGGTTTAAAGAAAACGTTATTTCAATAAAGTATAAAGTGTAGAACACTACAAGTTTATATCAATCAGTAATGTATACGAAAATGAAATATTTAAATTGCTGTAGAACATAAAATATTTATTGTGGCTGTAAAATTCTCAAGATAGCTTTATTAAATTATTATAATTAATTTTGTCGTTTATAGTAATTCGGTACACATTTTCGAGTCAAATACAAATCGTATTTTTAGGGAAAGAAAACATTTAGGTTAAATCCGTTGTATATATATAGAATATACTCATTAAAAACTTACAATGAGGTGCTGAGGCTAACATTTTGTTGTGTGTAACTCAAAGGGTAAACAAATATTGTCTTATAGTTTACAGATCACCATAAAAATTGCTTTGATGAAACGATCACTAAAACAGTTCGTAGTCTTATATAGGATACCCATCTCCGCTTCCTGAGAAAAACTCTCAATTGGGTATTAACGCATAAATAACTGACTTTGAAGTGACTAGACCAATGCTATAAGAAGGTGCTTAAGGTAGTCGAAGTATAGTTGGTAAATATTAAACATTATAAATGCTTGATTAGGGAATAAAAACTTTAGAGCTGAATATTAAACGGTAAAATCCGCAATTATTGATGTAAAAATGTACTTAAATATTATGTAGCATGCAGAGCTACCAGGACCCTATAAAAAGTAGAGAATAATTTTTTTAAACATTAGTTAGAAAAAGATAACTTTGACTAAACTTAGTCTCTACAAGTTTCTCTTTAAATATTATTACAGCTCACAACTTCAGACTGTTAAAAATAGAGTTCCATTCCGTAATATAGAGATGTTATAAACTATATGATCAATACACTTATAACAGTTTTTATATCATAATGCTGTTTTATTTATATCTGGGATCCTGTATAGTACTGAAATGTTTCAATAGCTGTAAACTTTTAACAAACTTTGTGACTTACATAAAATAGTTTACGGTAATAATGCATTTTTAAACTCAGATATTTAGAAACCTCAATGGTTGGCTTGCACCATAAAGATATAATTCATGAACTAGAAAATTTTTTAGTCTAATTAAAACAAAATATAATACATACTGTAAATTCTTCAATTTATTTATATTTTTATTATATCTTAATTACTAACGAATAAGTCTACTAGAGGCTAGACGACTTATAGCGTGCGAAAACAGCGTTCCCGTACCGGTACTCGAACTAGGGCCCTACAGTTGATAAGCTGAGACAGTAATCACTTAGCTATCAGGATGGCAGACTATGTCTAGTAACTATTTCTTCAACTATTGTCTTTTAGATGTGAAAGTACAGCTAGTTTATTATTTTTCACGATAGCACATTTTATAGTCAAGATAAAAATATTTAAAATTATTCAAAGCGACAAAGGTTTATTATTTAACTGCAATGGAGTCCAGTGAGTCATTGAGTGTATGATACTGTACCTCTTCAATTGTTATGCAATAAAAGACATATCTGGTGTAAATTTCAATAACGAATTTGTAGAATTAAGGCCTGTAGACTAATCCTCTTTTCTAAAGTGTCATATAATGTTTTTTTTTTATAATGGAATTTATACAAAGTCGTATTAATTATATTTGTATTAATAATATTAAATAATATAAATATTATATTATATATTAATATAATTTAATTGAATAGTCTATATTTAGATTATGTAAATTTTAAAAATATGGCTGTTAACCATATTATTAAAATAGTTTAACCATATTATTATTAAAGTAGTTATAAACTCTTTCTTATAACTATTTTAAAGCCAGGCTTATTACTTCCGCCATAATTAACTTTTTTCGGAAGGGTACATCCCAAAATACAAGTTTATCAACATCTATCTGATAAGACAAATAAATGTTATTTTAAAATATAATAATCTTTACAAAACAAGTATGGAGTCCAAATTCAGCATTCAACAAATATAAAAAGCCTGTTTAAATTTTAATGCAGTGGTTGTTGCTGTGATTAATACCGCGACTGCTGTGATTAATACCGCGACTATTAATCACAGGATGTAACCATTGCGATGTAAACTGCTTTGGCTAGAACATATAGAAAGAGCGGAAAGTATTATTTATTAATCATAAAAGAAACTTATCCACGTAAGTCCTGGTCCTGGTCCTGCTTCTCGCCATCGCATCCTGTACCTGGTGGTGGTTCTCCGGCTTACTGCGAGTTGACATACTTTTGAACAAGAAAACTGAACCATCGAAAAATATTTATCCTTAAGTATTTTTCTTCTTGTTTCCATGGAATTCTATAATTTTAATAAACATTACTTTTTGGTATGTTTCACCTTTTTTATTAACTCACGAGCTGATCGTTTGTATTAAAAGCACTTCACAAGTCTAAACAAATTCGGTGACAGGGGTGGTATCAGAAAATTTTTGAGAACTTTCTTAAACCAGGAGATCCAAGAGATTACAAGGTAATATATTTTGAAACTTCAGATAATGTGGTATAATTATTAATTAGTTTAAACTGCCGATCTAGGGATCGTGGCTTTCATACATTAAAGAGATTAGAGTACATGAGATTTGAGATCATGGCTTTACTAACCCACCAGCAGATTCTTTCAAAATCTCAGATTACTTCATACATAATATGGTACTAGAGGCTGGAATATGTTATTTATAAAATTTAACATTGTAAATTTTTTGTAAAATTGTCATGTACTAGAGCTCTCAAGAAGCTGGGAATTCTAGTTAGGGAAGGTGTCAGAGGCTAAGATACACACAAAGGTTTAGAACTCTAGTATTTAAATGATATTTCAATGTCAATAATAAGCTTGTTTTGAATCCAATATATCGTGTGTCATTTTCTATTGACTTGCTAGCATTCATTCTCTGGCTGGATGTTTATTACTTCATACAGTTTCTAACAACTCCATCTTAGTTAAATTATTCGATATCCACTATAAAGTTTATATATTATATCATAAAAGATTCAACCACTTTATAGATTCAACAACTGATAAGTTGGTTCTCCTATTTGAAAAATCCCTGTCAAATTTACTGTACCATGCTTAACACAAGACCGCTACTGAGTGTCCTAGTATAAAAGCGCATCACGTGACAAAGTGGTTGCGGAGTGAGGTTGGTAAGTATCACAATAACCTAGTGCTTCGTTATCAAAGTGTCATTGGTTAGACTAGAGGTTTTATATTTATCTAACTTAAAATACTTTATACAATTTTGTTTCCAAAATCATTATGTATGTAAATGTCGACGTAGTATGACATTATCTCAAAGAATGAATTATTCGGTCATAGCACAGAGGTGAGAGCTAATTTGCATTGTATACTTACACAATCTGATTTGTAACAAAATTAATAGTGAAATTTCCTCTAATAAAGAAATTAAACAATCTATTCACTTGCTCTTATGGAGGTCAAAAGGGTTTAAAACATGAAATATTTTTTTTCACAAATTGTATCTTTAGTTTCAAACAATTAAAATCAACCCTTAGGCACGAAAATAAATGTTATATCCGAACCAGCTAACTATGTACAATGAGAGCATTTTATATATTTATCTAGTAGTCTCACGGTGACGTGTCTATTTTTTAATTTTCTGGCGGTTTGTTTAATTGTTTCAAGGCAGAAAAATGTATCTGAAAGACACTATCGTATCATATGTTTAACCTTTTACACACTGACACCAAACATTGTCTGTTAACAAATTTATTCTTAGTAAAATCCATAATTTCTTAGTACATCGCAAAGAGACAGACACGTCTGAGAGAGTAGAATACATAAAGAGTGACGAGCGTCAGATCCCGACAAGAGCCACTAAAAGATATAGAACAACGCAAAGAGACATACACGTGTGAGAGAATATATTGCATATAGAATGACAAACGTCAGAGCCCGACAAGAGTCCGTTAAAGACATAGAAAATCGCAAAGAGAAAAAAACGTCTGAGAAAGTAGAATACATAGAGAGTGATGAACGTTAGAGACCAGCAAGAGCCACTTAAAGACATAGAACATTGCAAAGAGACAGACACGTCTGAGAGAGTAGAATACATAGAGAGTGACGAGCGTCGAAGCCCGACAAGAGCCACTTAAAGACATAGAACATCGCAAAGAGACTAACACATCTAAGAGAGTACATTGTATAGAGAATGGCAATCGTCAGAGCCCGACAATAGCCACTTAAAGACATAGAACTTTGCCAAAAGGCTAAAAAGTCTGATAGAGTAGATTACATAAAGAGCGACAAGAGTCAGAGCCCGACAAGAGTTGCTTAAAGACATAAAAACATCGCAAAGACCTAAACACGTCTGAAAGAGTAGATTACATAGAGAGCGACAAGCGTCAGACCCCAAAAATAGTTGCTTAAAGACATATAACATCGCAAAGAGACAGACACCTCTAAGAGGGTAGAATACATAGAGAGTGACGAGAGTCAGAGCCCGACAAGAGCTACTTAAAGACATAAAACATCGCATAGAGACTAACACGTCTAAGAGAGTACATTGCATAGAGAATGGCAACCGTCAGAGCCCAACAATAGCCAATTAAAGACATAGAACATCGCAAAGAGACATACACGTCTGAGAGAGTACATTGCATAGAGAATGACAAACGTCAGAACCCGACAAGAGCCACTTAAAGACATAGAACATCGCAAAGAGACAAACACGTCTGAGAGAGTAGAATACATAAGGAGTGACGAGCGTCAGAGACCGACAAGAGCCACTAAAAGACCTAGAACAACGCAAAGAGACATTCACGTCTGAGAGAGTACATTACATAGAGAATAGCTAACGTCAGACCCCGGAAATAGCCACTTAAAGACATAGAACATCGCAAAGAGGCATACACGTCTGAGAGAGTACATTGCATAGAGAATGACCAGCGTCAGAGCCCGACAAGAGTCGGTTAAAGACACAATACATCTCAAAGAGACAAACACGTCTAGGAGAGTACATAGCATAGAGAATTACAAACGTCAGAGCCCGACAATAGTCGGTTAAATATATAGAACATCGCAAAGAGATATACATGTCTGAGTGAGTACATTGCATAGAGAATGACAAGCGCCAGAGCCCGACAAGAGTCGGTTGAAGACACAGAAAATCGCAAAGAGACAAACACGTCCAAGAGTATACATTGCATAGAGAATTACAAACGTCAAAGCCCGACAATAGCCACTTAAAGACATAGAACTTTGCCAAGAGGCTAAAAAGTCTGATAGAGTAGATTACATAAAGAGCGACAAGCGTCAGAGCCCGATAATAGTTGCTTAAAGACATATGAAATCGCAAAGAGACAGACACCTCTAAGAGAGTAGAATACATAGAGAGTGACGAGAGTCAGAGCCCGACAAGAGCCACTTAAAGACATAGAACATCGCAAAGAGACAAACACGTATTGGAGAGTTCATTGCATAGAAAATGACAAACGTCATAGCCCGACAATAGTCACTTAAAGACGTAGAACATCGTAAAGAGACATACACGTCTGAGAGAGTACATTGCATAGAGAATGAAAGCGTCAGAGCCCGACAAGAGTCGGTTAAAGAAACAGAACATCGCAAAGAGACATACACGTCTGATAGAGTACATTGCATAGAGATTGACAAGCGTCAGAGCCCAAAAAGAGTCGGCTAAAGACACAAAACATCGCGAAGAGACTAACACGTCTAAGAGAGTACATTGTATAGAGAATGGCTAACGTCTGAACCCGACAATAGCCACTTAAAGACATAGAACATCGCAAAGAGACATACACGTGTGAGAGAGTACATTGTATAGAGAATGGCAATCGTCAGAGCCCGACAATAGCCACTTAAAGACATAGAACTTTGCCAAGAGGCTAAAAGGTCTGATAGAGTAGATTACATAAAGAGCGACAACATTCAGAGCCCGACAAGAGTTGGTTAAAGACAAAGAACATCGCAAAGAGCTAAACACGTCTGTAAGAGTAGATTACATAGAGAGCGACAAGCGTCAGAGCCCGACAATACTTGCTTAAAGACATATAACATCGCAAAGAGACAGACACCTCTAAGAGAGTAGAATACATAGAGAGTGACGAGAGTCAGAGCCCGACAAGAGCCACTTAAAGACAGAGAACATCGCAAAGAGACTAACACGTCTAAGAGAGTACATTGTATAGGGAATGGCAATCGTCAGAGCCCGACAATAGCCAATTAAAGACATAGAACATCGCAAAGAGACATACACGTCTGAGAGAGTACATTGCATAGAGAATGACAAACGTCAGAGCCCGACAAGAGCCACTTAAAGACATAGAACATCGCAAAGAGACAAACACGTCTGAGAGAGTAGAATACATAAAGAGTGCCGAGCGTCAGAGACCGACAAGAGCCACTAAAAGACATAGAACAACGCAAAGAGACATACACGTCTGAGAGAGTACATTGCATAGAGAATAGCAAACGTCAGACCCCGGAAATAGCCACTTAAAGACATAGAACATCGCAAAGAGGCATACACGTCTGAGAGAGTACATTGCATAGAGAATGACCAGCGTCAGAGCCCGACAAGAGTCGGTTAAAGACACAATACATCTCAAAGAGACAAACACGTCTAGGAGAGTACATAGCATAGAGAATTACAAACGTCAGAGCCCGACAAGAGTCGGTTAATATACAGTACATCGCAAAGAGCTAAACAAGTCTGAAAGAGTAGATTACATAGAGAGCGACAAGCGTCAGAGCCCGACAATACTTGCTTAAAGACATATAACACCGCAAAGAGACAGACACCTCTAAGAGAGTAGAATACATAGAGAGTGACGAGAGTCAGAGCCCGACAAGAACCACTTAAAGACAGAGAACATCGCAAAGAGACTAACACGTCTAAGAGAGTACATTGTATAGGGAATGACAATCGTCAGAGCCCGACAATAGCCAATTAAAGACATAGAACATCGCAAAGAGGCATACACGTCTGAGAGAGTACATTGCATAGATAATGACCAACGTCAGAGCCCGACAAGCGTCGGTTAAAGACACAATACATCTCAAAGAGACAAACACGTCTAAGAGAGTACATTGCATAGAGAATTACAAACGTCAGAGCCAGAAAAAGAGCCACTTAAATACATAGAACATCGCAAAGAGACAGGCACGTCTGAGAGAGTAGAATACATAAAGAGTGAAGAGCGTCAGAGACCGACAAGAGCCACTAAAAGACATAGAACAACGCAAAGAGACATACACGTGTGAGAGAGTACATTGCATAGAGAATGACAAACGTCAGAGCCCGACAAGAGTCGGTTATAGACACAGAACTTCGCAAAAAGACAGACACGTCTGAGAGAGTAGAATACATAGAGAGTGACGATCTTCAGAGCCTAACAAGAGCCACTTAAAGACATAGAACATCGCAAAGAGACAAGCACGTCTGAGAGAGTAGAATACATAGTTAGTGACGAGCGTCAGAGATCGACAAGAGTTGCTTAAAGACATATAACATCGCAAAGAGACATACACGTCTGAGAGAGTTGAATACATAGAGAGTGATGAACGTCAGAGACCAACAAGAGACACTTAAAGACATAGAACATCGCAAAGAGACAGACACGTCTGAGAGAGTAGAATACATAGAGAGTGACGAGCGTCGAAGCCCAACAAGAGCCACTAAAAGACATAGAACAATGCAAAGAGACAGACACGTATGCGATAGTAGAATACATAGTGAGAGACGAGCGTTAGAGACCGATAAGAGATGCTTAAAGACATAGAACATCGCAAAGAGACAAACAAGTCTGAGAGAGTAGAATACATAGAGAGTGTCGAGCGTCGAAGCCCGACAAGAGTCGGTTAAATATATAGAACATCGCAAAGAGATATACATGTCTGAGAGAGTACATTGAATAGAGAATGACAAGCGCCAAAGCCCGACAAGAGTCGGTTAAAGACACAGAAAATCGCAAAGAGACAAACACGTCTAAGAGAATACATTGCATAGAGAATTACAAACGTCAGAGCCCGACAAGAGTCGGCTAAAGACACAGTACATCGCAAAGAGACATACACGTCTGAGAGAGTACATTGCATAGAGAATGACAAACGTCAGAGCCCGACAAGAGCCACTTAAAGACATAGAACATCGCAAAGAGACAAACACGTCTGAGAGAGTAGAATACATAAAGAGTGACGAGCGTCAGAGACCGACAAGAGCCGCTTAAAGACATATAACATCGCAAAGAGACAAACACGTATTGGAGACTTCATTGCATAGAGAATGACAAACGTCATAGCCCGACAATAGTCACTTAAAGGCATAGAACATCGCAAAGAGACATACACGTCTGAGAGAGTACATTGCATAGAGAATGAAAGCGTCAGAGCCCGACAAGAGTCGGTTAAAGGCACAATACATCTCAAAGAGACAAACACGTCTAAGAGAGTACATAGCATAGAGAATTACAAACGTCAGAGCCCGACAAGAGTCGGTTAAATATATAGAACATCGCAAAGAGATATACATGTCTGAGAGAGTACATTGCATAGAGAATGACAAGCGCCAGAGCCCGACAAGAGTTTTTAAAGACACAGAAAATCGCAAAGAGAGAAAACACGTCTAAGAGAATACATTGCATAGAGAATTACAAACGTCAGAGTCCGAAAATAGCCACTTAAAGTCATAGAACTTTGCCAAGAGGCTAAAAAGTCTGATAGAGTAGATTACATAAAGAGCGACAAGCGTCAGAGCCCAAAAAGAGTTACTTAAAGACATAGAACATCGCAAAGAGCTATACACGTCTGAAAGAGTAGATTACATAGAGAGCGACAAGCGTCAGAGCCCGACAATAGTTGCTTAAAGACATATGACATCGCAAAGAGATAGACACCTCTAAGAGAGTAGAATACATAGAGAGTGACGAGAGTCAGAGCCCGACAAGAGCCACTTAAAGACATAGAACATCGCAAAGAGACATACACGTCTGAGAGAGTACATTGCATAGAGAATGACAAACGTCAGAACCCGACAAGAGTCGGTTAAAGGCACAATACATCTCAAAGAGACAAACACGTCTAAGAGAGTACATAGCATAGAGAATTACAAACGTCAGAGCCCGACAAGAGTCAGTTAAATATATAGAACATCGCAAAGAGATATACATGTCTGAGAGAGTACACTGCATAGAGAATGACAAGCGCCAGAGCCCGACAAGAGTTTTTTAAAGACACAGAAAATCGCAAAGAGAGAAACACGTCTAAGAGAATACATTGCATAGAGAATTACAAACGTCAGAGTCCGAAAATAGCCACTTAAAGTCATAGAACTTTGCCAAGAGGCTAAAAAGTCTGATAGAGTAGATTACATAAAGAGCGACAAGCGTCAGAGCCCAAAAAGAGTTACTTAAAGACAAAGAACATCGCAAAGAGCTATACACGTCTGAAAGAGTAGATTACATAGAGAGCGACAAGCGTCAGAGCCCGACAATAGTTGCTTAAAGACATATGACATCGCAAAGAGACAGACACCTCTAAGAGAGTAGAATACATAGAGAGTGACGAGAGTCAGAGCCCGACAAGAGCCACTTAAAGACATAGAACATCGCAAAGAGACATACACGTCTGAGAGAGTACATTGCATAGAGAATGACAAACGTTAGAACCCGACAAGAGCCACTTAAAGACATAGAACATAGCAAAGAGACAAACACGTCTGAGAGAGTAGAATACATAAGGATTGACGAGCGTCAGAGACCGACAAGAGCCACTAAAAGACCTAGAACAACGCAAAGAGACATTCACGTCTGAGAGAGTACATTACATAGAGAATAGCTAACGTCAGACCCCGGAAATAGCCACTTAAAGACATAGAACATCGCAAAGAGGCATACACGTCTGAGAGAGTACATTGCATAGAGAATGACCAGCGTCAGAGCCCGACAAGAGTCGGTTAAAGACACAATACATCTCAAAGAGACAAACACGTCTAGGAGAGTACATAGCATAGAGAATTACAAACGTCAGAGCCCGACAATAGTCGGTTAAATATATAGAACATCGCAAAGAGATATACATGTCTGAGTGAGTACATTGCATAGAGAATGACAAGCGCCAGAGCCCGACAAGAGTCGGTTGAAGACACAGAAAATCGCAAAGAGACAAACACGTCCAAGAGTATACATTGCATAGAGAATTACAAACGTCAAAGCCCGACAATAGCCACTTAAAGACATAGAACTTTGCCAGGAGGCTAAAAAGTCTGATAGAGTAGATTACATAAAGAGCGACAAGCGTCAGAGCCCGACAAGAGTTGGTTAAAGACATAGAATATCGCAAAGTGCTAAACACGTCTGAAAAAGTAGATTACATAGAGAGCGACAAGCGTCAGAGCCCGATAATAGGTGCTTAAAGACATATGAAATCGCAAAGAGACAGACACCTCTAAGAGAGTAGAATACATAGAGAGTGACGAGAGTCAGAGCCCGACAAGAGCCACTTAAAGACATAGAACATCGCAAAGAGACAAACACGTATTGGAGAGTTCATTGCATAGAAAATGACAAACGTCATAGCCCGACAATAGTCACTTAAAGACGTAGAACATCGCAAAGAGACATACACGTCTGAGAGAGTACATTGCATAGAGAATGAAAGCGTCAGAGCCCGACAAGAGTCGGTTAAAGAAACAGAACATCGCAAAGAGACATACACGTCTGATAGAGTACATTGCATAGAGATTGACAAGCGTCAGAGCCCAAAAAGAGTCGGCTAAAGACACAAAACATCGCGAAGAGACTAACACGTCTAAGAGAGTACATTGTATAGAGAATGGCTAACGTCTGAACCCGACAATAGCCACTTAAAGACATAGAACATCGCAAAGAGACATACACGTGTGAGAGAGTACATTGTATAGAGAATGGCAATCGTCAGAGCCCGACAATAGCCACTTAAAGACATAGAACTTTGCCAAGAGGCTAAAAGGTCTGATAGAGTAGATTACATAAAGAGCGACAACATTCAGAGCCCGACAAGAGTTGGTTAAAGACAAAGAACATCGCAAAGAGCTAAACACGTCTGTAAGAGTAGATTACATAGAGAGCGACAAGCGTCAGAGCCCGACAATACTTGCTTAAAGACATATAACATCGCAAAGAGACAGACACCTCTAAGAGAGTAGAATACATAGAGAGTGACGAGAGTCAGAGCCCGACAAGAGCCACTTAAAGACAGAGAACATCGCAAAGAGACTAACACGTCTAAGAGAGTACATTGTATAGGGAATGGCAATCGTCAGAGCCCGACAATAGCCAATTAAAGACATAGAACATCGCAAAGAGACATACACGTCTGAGAGAGTACATTGCATAGAGAATGACAAACGTCAGAGCCCGACAAGAGCCACTTAAAGACATAGAACATCGCAAAGAGACAAACACGTCTGAGAGAGTAGAATACATAAAGAGTGCCGAGCGTCAGAGACCGACAAGAGCCACTAAAAGACATAGAACAACGCAAAGAGACATACACGTCTGAGAGAGTACATTGCATAGAGAATAGCAAACGTCAGACCCCGGAAATAGCCACTTAAAGACATAGAACATCGCAAAGAGGCATACACGTCTGAGAGAGTACATTGCATAGAGAATGACCAGCGTCAGAGCCCGACAAGAGTCGGTTAAAGACACAATACATCTCAAAGAGACAAACACGTCTAGGAGAGTACATAGCATAGAGAATTACAAACGTCAGAGCCCGACAAGAGTCGGTTAATATACAGTACATCGCAAAGAGCTAAACAAGTCTGAAAGAGTAGATTACATAGAGAGCGACAAGCGTCAGAGCCCGACAATACTTGCTTAAAGACATATAACACCGCAAAGAGACAGACACCTCTAAGAGAGTAGAATACATAGAGAGTGACGAGAGTCAGAGCCCGACAAGAGCCACTTAAAGACAGAGAACATCGCAACGAGACTAACGCGTCTAAGAGAGTACATTGTATAGGGAATGACAATCGTCAGAGCCCGACAATAGCCAATTAAAGACATAGAACATCGCAAAGAGGCATACACGTCTAAGAGAGTACATTGCATAGATAATGACCAGCGTCAGAGCCCGACAAGCGTCGGTTAAAGACACAATACATCTCAAAGAGACAAACACGTCTAAGAGAGTACATTGCATAGAGAATTACAAACGTCAGAGCCAGAAAAAGAGCCACTTAAATACATAGAACATCGCAAAGAGACAGGCACGTCTGAGAGAGTAGAATACATAAAAAGTGAAGAGCGTCAGAGACCGACAAGAGCCACTAAAAGACATAAAACAACGCAAAGAGACATACACGTGTGAGAGAGTACATTGCATAGAGAATGACAAACGTCAGAGCCCGACAAGAGTCGGTTATAGACACAGAACTTCGCAAAAAGACAGACACGTCTGAGAGAGTAGAATACATAGAGAGTGACGATCTTCAGAGCCTAACAAGAGCCACTTAAAGACATAGAACATCGCAAAGAGACAAGCACGTCTGAGAGAGTAGAATACATAGTTAGTGACGAGCGTCAGAGATCGACAAGAGACACAAAGACATAGAACATCGCAAAGACACAGACACGTCTGAGAGAGTAGAATACATAGAGAGTGACGAGCGTCGAAGCCCAACAAGAGCCACTAAAAGACATAGAACAATGCAAAGAGACAGACACGTATGCGATAGTAGAATACATAGTGAGAGACGAGCGTTAGAGACCGATAAGAGATGCTTAAAGACATAGAAAATCGCAAAGAGACAAACAAGTCTGAGAGAGTAGAATACATAGAGAGTGTCGAGCGTCGAAGCCCGACAAGAGCCACTAAAAGACATACAACAATGCAAAGAGACATACACGTGTGAGAGAGTACATTTCATAGAGAATGACAAGCGTCAGAGCCCGACAAGAGTCGGTTAAATATATAGAACAACGCAAAGAGATATACATGTCTGAGAGAGTACATTGAATAGAGAATGACAAGCGCCAAAGCCCGACAAGAGTCGGTTAAAGACACAGAAAATCGCAAAGAGACAAACACGTCTAAGAGAACACATTGCATAGAGAATTACAAACGTCAGAGCCCGACAAGAGTCGGCTAAAGACACAGTACATCGCAAAGAGACATACACGTCTGAGAGAGTACATTGCATAGAGAATGACAAACGTCAGAGCCCGACAAGAGCCACTTAAAGACATAGAACATCGCAAAGAGACAAACACGTCTGAGAGAGTAGAATACATAAAGAGTGACGAGCGTCAGAGACCGACAAGAGCCGCTTAAAGACATATAACATCGCAAAGAGACAAACACGTATTGGAGACTTCATTGCATAGAGAATGACAAACGTCATAGCCCGACAATAGTCACTTAAAGGCATAGAACATCGCAAAGAGACATACACGTCTGAGAGAGTACATTGCATAGAGAATGAAAGCGTCAGAGCCCGACAAGAGTCGGTTAAAGGCACAATACATCTCAAAGAGACAAACACGTCTAAGAGAGTACATAGCATAGAGAATTACAAACGTCAGAGCCCGACAAGAGTCGGTTAATTATATAGAACATCGCAAAGAGATATACATGTCTGAGAGAGTACATTGCATAGAGAATGACAAGCGCCAGAGCCCGACAAGAGTTTTTTTAAAGACACAGAAAATCGCAAAGAGAGAAACACGTCTAAGAGAATACATTGCATAGAGAATTACAAACGTCAGAGTCCGAAAATAGCCACTTAAAGTCATAGAACTTTGCCAAGAGGCTAAAAAGTCTGATAGAGTAGATTACATAAAGAGCGACAAGCGTCAGAGCCCAAAAAGAGTTACTTAAAGACATAGAACATCGCAAAGAGCTATACACGTCTGAAAGAGTAGATTACATAGAGAGCGACAAGCGTCAGAGCCCGACAATAGTTGCTTAAAGACATATGACATCGCAAAGAGACAGACACCTCTAAGAGAGTAGAATACATAGAGAGTGACGAGAGTCAGAGCCCGACAAGAGCCACTTAAAGACATAGAACATCGCAAAGAGACATACACGTCTGAGAGAGTACATTGCATAGAGAATGACAAACGTCAGAACCCGACAAGAGCCACTTAAAGACATAGAACATAGCAAAGAGACAAACACGTCTGAGAGAGTAGAATACATAAGGAGTGACGAGCGTCAGAGACCGACAAGAGCCACTAAAAGACATAGAAAAACGCAAAGAGACTTACACGTCTGAGAGAGTACATTACATAGAGAATAACTAACGTCAGACCCCGGAAATAGCCACTTAAAGACATAGAACATCGCAAAGAGGCATACACGTCTGAGAGAGTACATTGCATAGAGAATGACCAGCGTCAGAGCCCGACAAGAGTCGGTTAAAGACACAATACATCTCAAAGAGACAAACACGTCTAGGAGAGTACATAGCATAGAGAATTACAAACGTCAGAGCCCGACAAGAGTCGGTTAAATATATAGAACATCGCAAAGAGATATACAAGTCTGAGTGAGTATATTGCATAGAGAATGACAAGCGCCAGAGCCCGACAAGAGTCGGTTAAAGACACAGAAAATCGCAAAGAGAAAAACACGTCTAAGAGAATACATTGCATAGAGAATTACAAACGTCAAAGCCCGGCAATAGCCACTTAAAGACATAGAACTTTGCCAAGAGGCTAAAAAGTCTGATAGAGTAGATTACATAAAGAGCGACAAGCGTCAGAGCCCGACAAGAGTTGCTTAAAGACATAGAACATCGCAAAGTGCTAAACACGTCTGAAAGAGTAGATTACATAGAGAGCGACAAGCGTCAGAGCCCGACAATAGTTGCTTAAAGACATATGACATCGCAAAGAGACAGACACCTCTTAGAGAGTAGAATACATAGAGAGTGACGAGAGGCAGAGCCCGACAAGAGCCACTTAAAGACATAGAACATCGCAAAGAGACAAACACGTATTGGAGAGTTCATTGCATAGAGAATGACAAACGTCATAGTCCGACAATAGTCACTTAAAGACGTAGAACATCGCAAAGAGGCATACACGTCTGAGAGAGTAAATTGCATAGACAATGACCAGCGTCAGAACCCGACAAGCGTCTGTTAAAGAAACAATACATCTCAAAGAGACAAACACGTCTAAGAGAGTACATTGCATAGAGAATTACAAACGTCAGAGCCCGAAAAAGAACCACTTAAAGATATAGAACATCGCAAAGAGACAGGCACGTTTGAGAGAGTAGAATACATAAAGAGTGACGAGCGTCAGAGACAGACAAGAGCCACTAAAAGACATAGAACAACGCAAAGAGTCATACACGTCTGAGAGAGTACATTGCATAGAGAATAGCAAACGTCAGACCCCGGAAATAGCCACTTAAAAACATAGAACATCGCAAAGAGGCATACACGTCTGAGAGAGTACATTGCATAGACAATGACCAGCGTCAGAGCCCGACAAGCGTCGGTTAAAGACACAATACATCTCAAAGAGACAAACACGTCTAAGAGAGTACATTGCATAGAGAATTACAAACGTCAGAGCCCGACAATAGTCGGTTAAATATATAGAACATCGCAAAGAGATATACATGTCTGAGTGAGTACATTGCATAGAGAATGACAAGCGCCAGAGCCCGACAAGAGTCGGTTGAAGACACAGAAAATCGCAAAGAGACAAACACGTCCAAGAGTATACATTGCATAGAGAATTACAAACGTCAAAGCCCGACAATAGCCACTTAAAGACATAGAACATCGCAAAGAGACAAACACGTCTGAGAGAGTAGAATACATAAAGAGTGACGAGCGTCAGAGACCGACAAGAGCCACTAAAAGACATAGAACAACGCAAAGAGACATACACGTCTGAGAGAGTACATTGCATAGAGAATAGCAAACGTCAGACCTCGGAAATAACCAATTAAAGACATAGAACATCGCAAAGAGGCATACACGTCTGAGAGAGTACATTGCATAGATAATGACCAGCGTCAGAGCCCGACAAGCGTCGGTTAAAGACACAATTCATCTCAAAGAGACAAACACGTCTAAGAGAGTACATTGCATAGAGAATTACAAACGTCAGAGCCCGAAAAAGAACCACTTAAAGATATAGAACATCGCAAAGAGACAGGCACGTTTGAGAGAGTAGAATACATAAAGAGTGACGAGCGTCAGAGACCGACAAGAGCCACTAAAAGACATAGAACTACGCAAAGAGACATACACGTGTGAGAGAGTACATTGCATAGAGAATGACAAACGTCAGAGCCCGACAGGAGTCGGTTATAGACACAGAACTTCGCAAAAAGACAGACACGTCTGAGAGAGTAGAATACATAGAGAGTGACGATCTTCAGAGCCTAACAAGAGCCACTTTAAGACATAGAACATCGCAAAGAGACAAACACGTCTGAGAGAGTAGAATACATAGTTAGTGACGAGCGTCAGAGATCGACAAGAGTTGCTTAAAGACATATAACATCGCAAAGAGACATACACGTCTGAGAGAGTGGAATACATAGAGAGTGATGAACGTCAGAGACCAACAAGAGACACTTAAAGACATATAACATCGCAAAGAGACAGACACGTCTGAGAGAGTAGAATACATAGAGAGTGACGAGCGTCGAAGCCCAACAAGAGCCACTAAAAGACATAGAACAATGCAAAAAGACAAACACGTATGAGATAGTAGAATACATAGTGAGAGACGAGCGTCAGAGACCGATAAGAGATGCTTAAAGACATAGAACATCGCAAAGAGTCAAACAAGTCTGAGAGAGTAGAATACATAGAGAGTGTCGAGCGTCGAAGCCCGACAAGAGCCACTAAAAGACATACGACAATGCAAAGAGACATACACGTGTGGAAGAGTATATTGCATAGAGAATGACAAGCGTCAGAGCCCGACAAAAGTCGGTTAAATATATAGAACATCGCAAAGAGATATACATGTCTGAGTGAGTACATTGCATAGAGAATGACAAGCGCCAGAGCCCGACAAGACTCGGTTAAAGACACTGAAAATCGCAAAGAGATATACACGTCTGAGAGAGTACATTGCATAGAGAATGACAAACGTCAGAGCCCGGCAAGAGCCACTTAAAGACATAGAACATCGCAAAGAGACAAACACGTTTAAGAGTGGTAAAATACATAAAGAGTGACGAGCGTCAGAGACCGACAAGAGCCACTAAAAGACATAGAAAAACGCAAAGAGACATACACGTCTGAGAGAGTACATTACATAGAGAATGACCAGCGTCAGAGCCCGACAAGAGTCGGTTAAAGACACAATACATCTCAAAGAGACAAACACGTCTAGGAGAGTACATAGCATAGAGAATTACAAACGTCAGAGCCCGACAAGAGTCGGCTAAAGACACAGAACATCGCAAAGAGACATACACGTCTGAGAGAGTACATTGCATAGAGAATGACAAGCGCCAGAGCCTGACAAGAGCCACTTAAAGACATAGAACATCGCAAAGAGACAAACACGTCTGAGAGAGTAGAATACATAAAGAGTGACGAGCGTCAGAGACCGACAAGAGCCACTTAAAGACATAGAACATTGCAAAGAGACAAACACGTATTGGAGAGTTCATTGCATAGAGAATGACAAATGTCATAGCCCGACAATAGTCACTTAAAGACATAGAACATCGGAAAGAGACATACACGTCTGAGAGAGTACATTGCATAGAGAATGAAAGCGTCAGAGCCCGACAAGAGTCAGTTAAAGGCACAATACATCTCAAAGAGACAAACACGTCTAAGAGAGTACATAGCATAGAGAAATACAAACGTCAGAGCCCGACAAGAGTCGGTTAAATATATAGAACATCGCAAAGAGATTTACATGTCTGAGAGAGTACATTGCATAGAGAATGACCAGCGTCAGAGCCCTACAAGTGTCGGTTAAAGACACAATACATCTCAATTGTAGAAAAACTTTGCACTGTTTTTCTAGTTTTGTTTTCTCTGTTGGTACCTATATATATTTTACTCTTGTTATTTATTTACAGTATTTTCCCCATTGTTGTTTACTTTATATAGTTTATTTGCACTGTTATTATTTATCTCTTTATTTATTAATATGTCACGTCTTAGACAGTAATGTGCATGCATTTAAGTTAAATATGTTTTTAAGTTAAATATTTTTTATTTTTTCAGTTTTTTATTTACCACTATCAGTCATTAATGTTAATATTTTTTACTCTTGTTTTCATTTAAAGTTTATCTTTCATTGTTGTTGATTATTGTATAGTTTATTTGCACTGTTATTGTTTGTCTGTTTGTTTCTCCATATGGTATCACACCTTACAGTAGTGTATTAAGTTAATATTATCACTAATTTATTATATACTTTCACTAATTTTTAATATAATTTATACTTTCTTATTACATTATTTATACGTTAATTATGCCTAGATCTGATTTAGAGTCCAGTTGCATGTTTGGTTTGGCCCTTTTGTTTAAGTATGATTTAATCATCTATTATAAGTTAATGAATGTAAATTGGTTTTTGAGCGTTGGAAGGATATAAATAAATAAAGCAGTTTGTACTGAGAGACGCTCTAAATAAAAGGCATTATTATTTATTTATTTATAACATGTGAGAAGGAGGAGATTCCTAAGGATGAGTAGGCTAGTTCTGCAACCATCTTCCAGTAGGAAATCGTCTTATCTTCTCTCCTTAAGTAGTTCGCTGCCTTCACAGGTTATGAGTAGTAGTTATTACGGTAGATGTTCTTCTTAGGAAGGATCATCACAAAGCCTACATCGGAAGATGATTATTTTTAGCGGTTGCTAGCCAGGACAGGGTTGAGTGTTGTTCTATACTACTTTGGCAGCAGAGACTG
This sequence comes from Homalodisca vitripennis, assembly GCF_021130785.1. NCBI lineage: Eukaryota > Metazoa > Arthropoda > Insecta > Hemiptera > Cicadellidae > Homalodisca > Homalodisca vitripennis. The sequence continues at coordinate 47,103 of NW_025777593.1, read as the reverse complement.
GCACAGAGCCTTATCAGACCTCTCCTCTGTCTAAGGTGAGATAACTGAGATAATTGACTGAGCTCACCGGATCTATACAGGAGGCACCCATAATGTTACATATCCTGAATACTCTCTCACTTCTAAGACAAGTGCAATAGGAAGAAATCAGGTTACAGATATCTAAACGAAGTGAACTAATTATTCTTGTATCACAGAACGAAAAAAGTAAGAAAATCCTGTCCATTAAGTAAAACAGAAACTTTATGTAAGGAATTTTCAATTCTTACGGTTCTCTTGCAAATTCTATGTTCTACTTTATGTCTATTTGGAATTGAAAAGTAAAATTATAAAATACAAGAACTATTCTTTCTATTATGCCAATTTGTTGTTGGAATAATAATCACACTTTTAAATTATGCTATCAATATTTTACTTACTATATTATTTGATCATAAACTAGGAATTACTAAAAAGTATAATAATTGTAGAAGAGGAAAATAAATTAACTATCGCCCCGTATTGCCCCTAATCCCAGGCCTAATATCATTGAGTGTAATTACTAAAGCTGTCCGGTAGGGATCAAGACAAACAAGTCGCTCATCATTGCTCCTGCTAGATTATTGCTAGCATCACCAGATGTAGCTGAGATGCGTCCTGATATATCCCGAGTCTGGTGCTTGATAATGAGTGTTTTACGGTGATGGTCATTTCCTGCAGTGTTAATCGATGGCGTCTCAAATATGAAGAACTTCTGATAGACTAGCCTTATTTAACAATTTCCCTTGCTCAAGACCACTTATAGTTTCATTGAAAGATTTAAATAGGATACATTCAGGGATCAACATCTTCTAATAACCAAATTCATATCATAGATAGTTGGGACACACTCCTAGTGTAGATAAACGTTATTGTTGATATAAATAAATGATAATGGGACAATATTTCTGAGCAATCTTGTATTGGTGTAAGGTGTTATCTCCTATTATAGTAAGGTTTCTCCCTCAGTCTAAACAAGCAAGGGGGTCAACGCCCTTATGTATTCGTTAGCAAAGGCCCTTTAGGAAATCTTAATAGAGTGCAAGCAAGGTTTACTTATGAGGGAGTTTTTGTAAATTTATTACCTGTACCGTAACAAGACGAAATTATTTCGATAATTAAGATTCCAACGTACCCAACAGTTTTGTGAATGTAAACATCATTGACTCAATTAATTTTGACCATTATTATGAGTAAGTACATGTCGACTTTAGAATAAATAGACACTTTGCATATTTATATGCAATACATATGGTCATAAATATTTTAAAGAATTTTTATCGAAAGAATTTATCAACAAAACTAGTACATTTTTATCATTTGAATACAGAAACAACTTGCATATTGATGAAAACAACAATATATAACTATACTCTGAATTCTAGTATTAATGTTTGTAAATCAAAGCAATGCAACGTGTTTCAAAATAACAAGCTTTGACTTGTTTTACCACTAATTGGATGCTGAAGCTTTTATTTCACAGACAAGACAACAACTTTTTCAGACAAATAATGATAAATATTTTGACATAAAATTTAAAGTCAGTTATAGTTGCCATTGCAAACTCTGCTGGTTAGAATAGTACTGGTAGGCTGCAATATTGAGTAAAATGTAACAAAACTAAAACTATATACACATTTTAAAAATTTACTTTTTATGCAGAAGTCACGTGACAACAAGATATAATTCTAGAGTTTACTATTTCGTGATCTAATATTCTGACAAAGTTAAAACTACTTCCCTTGATTTGGTACGGCAATAAAACGTAATTAAGGGATAACAATTTCTGCCTTGATACACTTTAAACCAACCGTCAGACAAATAAAAAATAGACCCATTACCGTCAGGCAACTAGATAAATACATTGTATGCTGCCTTTGTATATAATTAGCTGGTGCGGATATAAAATTTATTATCGTGTCTAAGGGTTGATTTTTAATGTGTTCAACTAAAAATACAATGTGTGAAAAAATCATTTCGCGTTTTAAACGATTTTTATCTCAATCGGAACTAGTGAACAGATTTTTAAGTTTCTTTACTAGAGGAATTTTCATTATCTGTTTTAATACAAATCAGATTGTGTATGTATACAATACAAATTAGCTCTCACCTCCTGTGCTATGACCGAATAAATCATTTGTTGAGATACTGTCATTCATCGTCGATTTTTAGGAAAAAAACTAGATAAAGTAATTTAAGTTAAATCAATTGAAAAGTTTAACCAGTGACACTGGCATAACAAAGCTCTAGGTTACAGTGACATTTACCAAACCTACTCCGCCGCCACTTTGGCACGTGATGCGTTTTTACACGAGGATACTCATTAGCGGTCTTGAGTTAAGTGTGTTATTTAGTTTGACAGGAAAATTACAAATAGGACTAACTACTTATCAGTTATAAGATGAAGTAATTAATCCTTTTATGATAAATTAGTAATAACTTTATAGTAGATATTGTACAATTTAAATATGATGGAGTGGTTCGCAATTATTCGAAGTCCTAAACCCCCAGCCAGTGAACGAATGATAGCAAGTCAACAGAAAATGGCACATGATTTATTGGATTCAAAACAAGTTCATTATTGAAATTTTAATATCATTAATAATTGAGCAGGGAGACATCTGCGTAATTTAACTAAATTGCGTAAGTCTTTTGGTCCATTGAACTTTATATTCGGCCCATTTCCATGTTTTTACATGACTGCATCTTTAGCATCATCTTATCAGTGGGATTACCTTAAACCCTGTAAGAATGCAATCTGAAAAATCTTTAATTATAGAATGGCATGCCCCGTGCTAGAATCCTAAACCTTTGTGTGTATCTTAGCGTCTGACACCTTCCCTAACTAAAATTCCCAGTTTTTCTAAAGCTCTTGTAAATGGAAATTACCAAAAATTTAGAATGTTAAATTTTATATATAACATATTCCAGCCTCTACTACCATATTATTTATGAAGGAATCTAAGTTTTTGAAAGGATCAGCTGGTGGGTTAGTAAAGCCACGGTCTCAAAACTCATGGACTCTAATCTCTTTAATATATGTAAGCCACGATCCCTAGATGGGCAGTTTAAGCTAATGAATAATTATACCAGATTATCTGAAGTTTCAAAATATATTACCTTCTAATCTCTAGGATTTCCTGACTTAAGAAAGCTCTCAAACATTTTCTGATACCATTCCTGTCACCGAATTTGTTTAGACTTGCAAGTGCTTTTAATACAGAACAGATTTTTAGCTAATAAAACAGGTGAAAAATACCCATCACTAATGCTTATTAAAATTATAGATTTCCATGGAAACGACAGGGAAAGCATACTAGGTATTTAAATTTTGTTTGCTAATACAGTTTTGTTCTTCAAAAGAAGTTCATATCTCATTACACCGGAAAACCGACACCAGGAAATGGATGTGATGGCGAAAAGGAGGACAAGGACCTACATGGATAAGTTTCTTTTTTTTATTAAGAAGTAACATTTTCCGCTCTTACTATCTGTTGCTACCCAAGGCACTATACATCCTAGTGGTTCTTGCTAAGTTTAATAGTCGCGATATTAATCACATCACCAACCACTCGATTAAAATTTAAATATGATTTTTGTATTTGTTAAATGTTGAACTTGGACTCCATACTGGTTTTGTATAGATTATTATATTTTTAAATTACATTTATTTGCCTAATCAGATAGATGTTGATAAACTTATATTTTGGGATAATCAGATAGATGTTGATAAACTTTTATTTTGGGATATCCTTCAGAGAAAGTTCATTACTGGTGGAGGTATTAAGCCTGGCTTTTAAATAGTTATATGAAATAGTTTTATAAAAAATCAATATTTGTTACTTATGTCTATCAGCCATATTTCTGACATTTTCAAAATCTAAATATATATTATTAAATTCAATTATATTAATATATATTATAACATTAATATTATATAATAGTATTAATATAAATATAATTGATATGAATTTGTTTAAATTCGATAATAAAAACACCAATATATGACATTTTAGCAACGAGCCTTAGTCTACAGGCCTTACTTATTATAGTATCGATATTGAAATTTACACCGGAGATCTCTTTTATTTTGCAACAATAGAAGAGGTAGAGTTTCATACACTCAATGACTCACTGGACTCCATTGTAGCTTAAATAATAAACCTTGTCGCTTTGCCTAATTTTAAATGTCCAGCCTTCAGTAGATTTAATCGTTAGTAATTTAGATATAATAGCAATATAAATAGATTCAAGAACTTAAAGTAAAGATTTTTTTTTTAATGAAACTAAAAAATATTCTAGTTCATATATCTGTATGGTTCATGCCAACCGTTGAAGTTTCTAAATATCTGAGTTTACAACTTCGCTAATACCGTAAATTAGTTTATGTAAGAAGCACAGATTGTTAAAAGATTAAAGTTATTAAAACATTTCAGTACTACACAGGATCCCAGACATAATTAATACAGTGTTATCATTTAAAAAATATATTGATTATATATTTTATAACATCTCTATCTTACGGAATGGAATTTTATTTTAAACAGTCTGAAGGTGGGAGCAGTTTTGAGTATGTTATAATATTACAAAAGAAACTTGTTCAGACTGTGTGTAGTCGAAGTTATTATTTCTCTGGTGTTAAAATTAAACATTCTCCTTTTATAGGTACCTGGTAACTCCGAATGTTAGAAGATATTTTAGAAATATTTACATAAATAATTGCGGATTTTACCGTAAAACATTCAGTTTTAAAGCTCTTATTCCCTAATCCATCATTTATAATGTTTAATATTTTCACCCATTGTAATTCGGCTCCTTTAAGCACCTTCTTGTAACATTGGTCTAGAAATGTCAAAGTCAGTTATTTATGCGATAATACCTAATTGAGAGTTTTGCTCAGAATGCGGAGATGGGTATCCTACAGATGACTACGAACGTTTTTAGTGATCATTTCATTGAACTTATTTGTTATAGTGATTTGTAAACAATAGGGAAATAATGAAATGAAATGAAATGAAAAATTCTTTATTTATACAGGCATAGTTAGGGCCGCATGGCCCTTTCTTACACTTAACCTGCGATAGTAATAATTAATAATATAATTAATAATACATTAATGTCATTAATTTACATTAACTTTTTGTAATTAGTGTACATTTTGTGTTGTTGTGTAATGTTTTTTTGTGTTAATTAATTATATACCCTTTGACTTAAACACACCACACTTTTAAACTCAGTACCTCAGTTTAAGTTTTGATTGGTTATATATTATTTATATACGGCTTTAACTTAAACGTTCTTTTTCCCTAAAAATCAGATTTGTATTTAGCTCGAAAATGTGAACCAAATTACTAATAAAAACAAAATAATTATGATAATTTTATAAAGCTATTTTGAGCATTTTACAGCTTCAATAAATATTTTATGTTCAACAACAGTTTAAATATTACATTTTCGTAATAAGTTATGATTGATATAAATTTTTAATGCTATACACTTCATAATTTATTGAAATAATGTCTTCCTTAAACCTCTTTCGTGCAGTTATATCACTAATGAATCTAATATAGACGAGATATTTTACGATGAACAAATTTATACTATCCTGAATCAATCGTTAGTTATTAGTGATGCATACTTGCAAAATAAATTGTAAAATGTTTTAAACCGTAATACATTTTAAATTACTTTATTAAAATAGATTATAGTGAATATTCTTAAAATTAACGAAGGTGTTTTAGTTGCAGATAGACCAATGAACAATATCGTACAGGTTTCGTATTATAGTCTCTGGGCTTTGTATTTGGAAAATAATATATTACTATATTCACCATAATCTAACAGAGAAATAACCTCTACAATTATATTTTAATAATATGTTTGTTATTTATGTATATGTATAATGAATCATATAACCAGAACTCAGTTTATTGTAATTAGTAGTGTTGACGTAAAGAAGCTATTTTGTTAACTTAAAATTTACTAGGTAAACACGTAAAACATACGTAAAACAACTGTTTAAAACCCACAGAAAGACCAAACGTAATTTAATGAAAAGTTCTTAGAAAATTCGAAAACTCTGTTCATAATTCAATTTAACACTCAGCACTTTAAAAATCAGCAAAATAAGTTACGATGGCCTAAACCAGGACCAAAACGTACATGGATGAGTTAGTTTTATTATTCTTATTTCTAATGTTCTCCTTACAGTATCTCTCGTACCCAAAGCAGTTTTCATTCTAGTTTTAGCGACTATTAATCACAGAAAAAACACTGGAACAGTACATATCTAATGATAATGAGTAAATATTATTTTATATTTTTAAACATTTTAATTTCGTGGTTTTCTCGTTTTGTAAAGATTATACCTAACCAATGCATTACGTTAATACTTTTTATGGTAATACTTGTGTTTTGGGATGATAATTCTGTCTGTACTTAAGTGTAGAAAAAGAGTCGAATCAGAATTTTATGAAGAAAATCTCCCACTTTCCCGCCACACTTAATATTGTTCATACATTTTTTCTAAAAAGATTTATAGTTTAATTTGAGTAATATTTCCTTCATTATACAAAAAAATAATTGTTGTAGAAAATTTGTGGAAGGATAAATACTGAGCTGAGTATTAAAACTGTCTATTCTAGCCGTCTAATAATAATAATATTCCAAACTAAATTATATTTGTTTATTATATTTAATAATTTTTTTAATGATGTTGGTCAGTTTCAAGATTAATGTGGTCTATAATGTTCTAGTACTTTACTTAAGTAATGAATTTAATGCTAGAATTCGCTCTAAGAGTACAAGAAATATAAAATAGTTATTTGTAGTTATAAATATATAAATGTCTGAATATTTTCCCATATCGCTTAAAAGTATTATTTAAATTGTATTAAACAATAGTTTAATTTGAATTTCATGACAACGTAAAATGAGCCAATTGATGAAAAAGCGTCAGCAGAACTTTACAATAAAAAAAGTTATTCAAAGTTTATAATCCTCTATTAAACTATAAAAAGCCACTTAAATGGGTACATTTCAACACGAAATTTGATAAAATTCTATCTTCACACTATGGCTACCAGGCGATGCGCCGCAGTGCACTAGCAAGTACAACGCACTGAGATCGTAACTTCTGGTAGCCAATAAGTTCAACTTTGGATCTTTATATTGTTATAACTTATGCCATGCATTGAAAGATTCTCATTAAAAGAAAGGCTGATTCCCCCTTAAGGCGTGTTACGCCTATGGGCCACTGGTCTGTGTGAAGATCTTATCATATAGAATAAGGAGAAGAATAAAAAAATACAAAGTCGATTATAGTGACAACAAGTGCGGTCACACACAGATTTTTTGAATTTATGATATCTCTAGCGAAGTTCCAAAGTCTAAATTCTCCGACCGTGCAGTGATTACTATCAGTGCTTGTTATATTTTTGGTTGTTGTTTTTTTATACATAGTAGTGAAGCTTAATGCACAGTTTGTCAGTAAGTCAGTTCGTATTATTTTAAGATGTGGAAATAAAACAGATACGGACAGTGAAACGGATATACATACCTTCACTACATGCTTTCTATATGTCTATTATTATATTAGAGAGACATATAGACATACAGAGAGAAACAGGAGTGAACTAATTCGGTTAAAGCAGTTTTCCCAGTGCGAATTTTTAAGTTTCATCAATTTTATAGTAATGGGGAACTAATTATACTGCAGTTGTCATTTTAAAATTTTACACAAATATATCACATGCACTAGTGATTTAAATTAGAAACCGGAAAAACTTCTTGTAATATTGTCATTATAGCGCCTTGTATTCAATGGATATCAACGGGAAATTGCTTATTACGTTTAATATAAGTATAAAATATCGACCGTATGTACAAGTATTTTGGTATTTATATTAATTGATGTTCGCAAGTTAACTGTGAGAGAAGACCTAATTCTGCTAACTTCGCCCGTAAAAGGTAAATAGCACATTCATTCATTACAAATGAAAGCTACAAATTTGTAATAGTTATAAAATGCTACATTAAACAAGTGACTCCATCTTAATTTGGGAAATATCATTAAATTCGTAATTATATTTTAGTCATGCATCTGATAATCAAGAGTGGTTGAATACTGTAGTTGAAACATCTAATAGCTTTATTTAATAGAAGTTGTTTCTTAATAAAAACAGATAATACATTTTCTAAAATCCTTTACGTCCTGTGCGGATATGGTCAAAGACCTCTTTAAGCCCGAAGACGAGTATATAACAGCATACTCTTTTAAATTATTCTAATGTGTTTATATTTATACTGAGAAATAAATTATGTATTTTTAAATATGCTTCATAGTTTACGTTTTTATATTCAAATAATAAAAATGCTACTGCGTAAACTTGCTAAGTAATAATAATAAAACTATAATTAGTAAAAGTACAGAGAAGTAATCAATGTGCACCATGCAAGTATGGGAGTTAATATTAAGCTAGTGGGACAACCCTACTAGTGTTAGGGCAGTAGTTTGAACATTGCAGACTGGTTATGGAAACAGTTATAGCCTTCTGTTTATCACTCTTATACTCGACGTGATAATTAAAAATAAATCAACACTGAATATTTGAAAATTATATGAAATGCATTTAATCTCCACCATCTCACCAGTATTTCAAATAATTGGATGTTTATTTAATAACTTATCAAAATAGTATTTTGTTTTCCCTAAGGCACTAAATAATTTCAGTTCAAATGTGCTGTATTGTACACTACTTGAGCTGATACATTAATGCGAAAGCTTTGAACAAATCTACGCAAGTTCTTTTAGTTGCAGATATACTAATTGGTAATAACAAGAAATATCTACTAGTGTCCCTGGATATTGTAACTTAACAATAATAATTTATCGTATACACGATATTGTAAGACTAGTAACATAACTTGTTTTTCTCTATAGTTTTTTTATCTGTATGGGTAACCAGATAACAAGAATCGGTTTAATGTTAGTATAATGTACATAAACACGTGAAGGTGAAAACCAAAATAAATAGATACAGGTGAAACATATACAACAGCGTGAATGTTAATATTGTTGTAATATCCATAGAAACAACAAAGGACACGTAATTCAATGTTTTTCGATAAATTTTAAAGTTGTTTAAAGAAGTCGCTGAACTCACACCAAGTTGGAGGAGCCCACCTCCATGCGTGAGACAAATGCAATTAGGCTAAAAGCTTGACAAGGACCACGAGTCTTTTAGTAATTCAGTATAATAAGTAAAGTCGTTAGACACGCAGAACGTGGAAAATCTATACCGGGATTCATCCAGTACTATGGCAAAGACCAGGATCGAGACAAGGACTTATAGATGAGTTACTTTAATTATTTACAATTCAGTTTTTCTCTAACTATGCTTCTTATCCAAAGTAGGCTAGTTAAAATCTTAGATTTAGCGATTAATAATTACTGAAAAACACATTGAAACAGTTCCGATGTAATAATGTAATTGCTAACAGGATTTTAATCTTCTATGAAATATAAAATTATTATATTGTATTTGTTAGTAAAGTCTATCTTAATCAACAAATAACTTTCTTATATTTTGTGACCAAATTGAAGGAACCACTGGTGTATTGATTTAAATCCTTTACGTACTCTAAGTATACAGAAAGAATCAGTTTAAAATCACATTCAAAATCACATCTAAATGTTTTTAGGTCCTTTCATACATATTTGATAAATAGTGTCAAGATTTCTTAGAGAATTAGTTGGTTAAATATGCCAGAGAGACATCTTCCAGGCATTTTATTGTATTGTAATATTAAAAATAATTTGTAAATAGTGAATTCTAGTTGACTTAGGATTAAAATGAATAACTTAATTACATTTACTTGTTTACAATGAAAACATAAATAAGGATATTGTACAAATTTGAGGAGAAATACGGTCTATAATTTTTAACTTATGTAATTAGTTGCTAAAATTACCACCAGAGCTCCTTATAAATTTGCAAGAATATTATAGTAATACAGCCATAGAAATAACTTATTAGAACCCATTTTCGCCTTTATTCAATTTTTACAATTATTAATAATATTACCCTATTGCATGCCAAATTATAATCAATCGTTGTAGAGAATATTTGTAAACATACTGTAAATAATTATAAGTCATGTGGTTTTAAGTAGATTTTTTGTTTTTTACTGCAATGTATATATGTTTTAAACTCATTATTGTGGTTCATTATTAACTCAAACAATAATGTGTATTTTTAATGAATCAGTTTACAACGCCCAAATCTTTTAAGATATCATACATATTTGATAAAAAGTATTGATTACTTAAGGGATTTTTTACTTAAATATGTCTAAGATACATCTTTCATTTTATATCAGTGTAATATGGAAAAATTTGAAATTAGTGAATGTAAGTTGACATAGGAAAAACTTCCTGATAGTAGACAAATACTACAGTTCTTAATACATTACAAATTACATTTCCAATTAAAGTATTCTATTACTAGAGGTAGCACCGTTTATTAGAACATCTCATATGTATAAAAATAAAATATTTTATCGCATAACTCACAGTTTGACGTAACAATTGTCGTGCAGAGGAGTGCAGTTGTAAACAAGAATCATCACAAGTTCCATTACGAATGCGTACAGAGCACATGTAGAAACATGATTGTACTTTATGTTAGGATCCTTTTACATTTAGCCTGTCTTTTTCATTTTGAAATGAACGGGTACGAGAAACGTGATGACTTCTGTTCGATGAACTTTTAAAAAAATTGTATCTCGTAGGTAAAAAAATAATATTAATATAATAAATTGATCCTTAAAATTGCTTGTTTTGATATACACAGATATAAACAGACATGGTATAAACTTCAAATGTAACATGATGGCTACTATTGTCTTGTTCTAGGAAATGCGACACTTTGAACCCATAAAATGTGGTAGCCATTACGTTCAGCTCTTGGTCCTTATATTACCAATCATATTCCTGAAATTTAATTTGTGTTCAAAAAACTAAATTATTGCTTGAGCTTGAGCGAAGCCTATCACTCGTAGTCTGTCTGTCTGCACGTTTTCTGTCTGCCCGTGCTATTAAAAATGAACCGATTTTTACAGGAGTACTGAGGAGTCTTGAAACGGCTTAATATATTCTGTACTAGTAAACGTACAAACATAAAAATTTCTACTGCGACATATGGCATAAAATCTAACTATTTGATGCAATCAGTAGCACTTTACCATCGAAAATAGATGTCCCGTTAGGATACGGTGGAAAATCTTAAATATAAGAGTAGATATATGTGCATTCTAAATTAATACCTATGAGAACATCCTGCCGCGAATTAGACCTCTAAAGGTTAGTCTTACAAAAATTTGTGACGCTCGAAATTTTCAATACTGATCTTATGTGCTAGTTCAAGAATGGTTTAATTTTATTGTAAATATATCAGATGAAGCTACAACACATCACACACTTGTTGAACCTAAAGTTTTCAGTTTACCACGTGGTGGAAAGATAAGTTAAGACAGATTTACTCTGGAAAAATTAATTTCTTCGTGAAACATATTGTTTTTATAATAAAAAATGTCTTCATGCAATTTAAATCATAGATTTTGAATTAATATGGTTTTTGCAGCGATTTGTTTTTTATATGAATGTCTGTTTATTTGCCCATAGGACACCTTGAGAATTAAACTAGTTATAAAACGAGTTATAGTTAGACATTGTGCTTGTAACCTCAGCGAGGCCTGTCACGTGACACGTGGTACTGCGTTGGTGTTGAATTAAATTCAAATTTACACAGGTGCTGAAGTAGGAACTTATTCTATAGGAAACTTGGTAGATATCAGGAAAGGCACTTGGTAGAGAATGCAGAAACTTTTCTGAATATATTATATAACAAATTGGTTAAATATGTGTATCAGAGTTAATAGCCTCATGTCAATAACATAAGCAGTAACAAGATCCATAAGACAGGGCATCTCATACGCAAATTATACTTACTACCTTGTAAGAAGCACTCAAAATCTTTTTACAATCTGGAGTAAAATATTTTGTATTAATGTCACTTACAAAGTCTTAGTTATTACTAGGAATACCTAAGTAAATGTTTTTAAGTAAATAAAATCAGAAGACTTTGGTTTGGTAAGCAAAAATAAAACGCGTTATTAAGGTCTACAAATTTAAAATTTATAATCTATATTTTATGGATACTTTGGAACGTGATGTTTTTATTTTAGTACGTAGGAATAAAGCTTTAAGATTCCCAAATCTTATACAAATTGAATATTGATAATTTTAAATCTCTCTGTTTAAAAAATAAACAGAAAGTGTTTAAATTAATTAATAGATAAAGCTAAAAAGTAATTAGACGTAACGACAGTCTAGTAACCATGGACGTAACAATACGATAAAACTATTATTCCCGCTCGACAAAGGAGTCGCTGCTCGCAGGGTTGGGATTATACAGTTAAGCCGATGTGTCTAAGACTTGATGATGGCTTAACCTTCGTATATTTTTACACTGTGGTAGCATTTTATGACTGCAGCAATTAAAAATTATTTGCAATTAGTTTGAATATTAATATAGTATAAACTAGAACTAAATATGCCTTTGCAAGTATAAGTGAACATAATATTCACAAGAAAAAAAAACTATTTGTTTGCAAATGTAATTTTGTGTTGCAACTGTTAGCATAAGTGTTAATTTGTTACTAGGCAAGTGTTCCAGGCAAATATTTAATCTAATGCAAACATTTTTATGATGGTCTAGGAGGTAAGATTCAACTTGTACTGTATACACACATAACCTGAGTTCCTTGAAAAGATGAAGGATTTTTCTAAGAAGAAATTCGTTGACAGCCTATGTTTAGTGTAAGTGTGTGAAAAGGTTAAACATATGACACGATAATTTTTTTTTCAGATACATTTTACTGCCTTAAAACACTTAAACAAACCGTCAGAAAATTAAAAAAATAGACACATCACTGTCAGACTACTAGATAAATATATTAAATGCTCTCATTTTATATAGTTAGCTGGTGCGGATATAAAATTTATTTTCGTGTCTAAGGGTTGATTTTAAATGTTTCAAACTAAAAATAAAATGCGTGAAAAAATAATTTCGTGTTTTAGACCATTTTTACTAGTGAAATTTTGATATCAGAACTATGAATAGATGTCCAATTTCTTTATTAGAGGAAATTTCACTATTAATTTAAAACAAATCAGATTGTGCAAGTAAACAAAATTAGCAATACTTTGTCACGTGATGCGCTTTTACAAGAGGATACTCAGTATCGTTCTTTTGTTAAGGGTGTTACAGTAAATCTTACAGGAATCTGTCAAATAATAGAACATTTTGATCAGTTATAAGATTAGGATGAAGTTACAATAATTATTGTTGAATATATATGTAATCACTGTAAGACAGCACTCTGTAAAATTTTTAGTTGTAGAATGGCATGCATTCTGAACCTTTGTGAATATCTTATCCTCTGACACTTAGAACTCCCATCATCTAGGAAACATCGATCTCTCGAGTAATGCTTCACTATATACTATTACTACAAACATCGAATTTTACATTTGATCAATAGGATATACAAGCATCTGGGGCCATCTTATTTTTGAAGAGTCTGAGATTTTGAAAGGACCAGCTTTTCGGTAAAGCCGTCGTGTCCAAACTTATAAAAGAAAAAACCTATGAATAATTATATCACATTATCTGAATTTCTGAAACATATTACCATATTAGACATACAATTCTTTTAATACACGTGAACATGTCTTCAGCTAACAGGTGAAACAGGTGACACGTACTTAATAGTAGTGCTATTTAAAATTATAGATTTCCATGGATACAACAAGGAAATTTTATGAGGTATTTAAACTTTTTAGATAGTTCAGCTTTCTTTTTCTAAAGTAGTTCAAATCGCAGTAAGTTGGAGAACCACCACCAGGAACAGGATGCGATGGCGAGCAGCAGGACCAGGACCTACATGGATAAGTTTATTTTATTATTAAGAAATAATACTTTCCCCTCTTTCTATCTCTTGTTACTAGAAGCTGTTTACATCCTAGTTTTAGCGACTATTAATCACAGCATTAACCAACAGAAAATCTCATATGCTTTAAAAACTCAATTAATTTGTAAATAGAAATTTTATAATAGTTCATTATTGAATTAGGACCCCATTCTTGTTTTGTAAATATTATAGTATATAAAATTTACGTTTCTTTATCTAATCAGATATACGCTGATATATCTTTCGATTAGGGAAGTTGATTAGGGAAGGAGTAGTTGGGCCTGTTTTTAAATAGTTGATAATAACTCAATACTTGTTACTTATCTCTAACAGCAATCTTACTGAAATTTTTTTTAAAGGTAAATATAGACAATGCAAGTCAATTAGTGTATGCTACCTAACTAAGTGTAAAAATCTTAACTAAATCAGGTTAAATTATTGAACCTATGAAAGATACTCTTGTTAGATGGTACCTAACAAACATAGTTGGTCTGATTAAAATTTTTTTTTATCAAATAATAAATCCTTCTGATACTTCACAAGTGCTTCATTGTCTATATGACACATTTTTTCCGTAAAACAGTATGATTCATCCATATTCGTGTCTGTGAGAGATGGGGTGATTCCACCCTGCGCGCTTTGTTAGTTGGCATCTCGACACGGGACCGATTGCGTTAGTGTTTTTTGTTAGTGCACGCGTGTTAGTGTCAACACTATGTTTAGTTGGATATTGTAATTAGAGTGTGTGTGTTTTTTGTAAAAAAATATTATTGCAAACACTGAAAATGTAACATACTTTCCATCACATGCTTTTTTAAGAACAAATTATAATATGGAGTGGAAGTAGAATTACTAACACTTCTAAATAGATAAAACTATCCTGGATCTTTAACAGGAGTTACTAATCATTGTGAAAAAATCATCACACTAGGCATTTGGTATGATACTACCCAAGAAACCCATTGTTAGGCCAACCAGTAAAGCCCTACTAAAGCTGCAATGTAAAAAACAGATTCAGCTCATTAAAACGCAGCGCTAGACACAGCATAGTATATTGCGGGACAAAGCTTATAGCCTACAACTTGTCATACTTTTGTTTACTGTTATTGAATAGGTGGTTACCCATAGTTACGTATAATCTGCAATCCTAATACTAAAGCACATATTTGTAGAAGTGGTTTATAGAGAGTATGCAGTTCATTTTTGAAATTTATATGGTTTAAGAATTGACTATGTCTATTCTAATGTCAAGTCCATTGATAATTACAAAAGCCATTTCCACATTTAATAATCCTTTATTCAACTAATGAAGGCATTTAAACGATTACAGTGTTACATACGACGGGATAAAAGTCAACTTTGAAGACTTTGACAACCCGGCGGTGAGGCGCTGTGTACAAGGAAGTACCTATAGTAGCCAACATATTAACTCTGAACGATTGTATTGTTGCAACACATGCCGCGCATTCAAATTTTGTTAAAAAAGAGTAGAGGCAGATCCTCTCTTAAGGCTTATTACGCCCATCCTCATGGGCTTCTGGCATGGGTACTGACAAACACTGTATCTAGTCACACACAGGTTATGAAGCTGTGGTCAATTTTCTGTGTCAGATCAAAGTGCAAAGTCCTATGCCGTGCGGTTATTGACTCTAGCAATACCAGTTAATATTTTTAACATTGGCTTATTGCATCTATTTACTTGTATATTATATAATTTTACAAAGAAATGTGTGTGTCCCATTATATACGCATAACGTAGTACGTAGTATATACATAGTTTCACTCTTCAACTTAAGGTTCCTAAAACATAACTATTTATAATTAATCTACTTATCTACTTAAGTCAGGAATATGTTCCAGTGTCCATCATATATTTTTGGAGTGTTTAATTAGTCATTGCAAAATGCTAGAAATTGAAAGGATTTCCTTAGTTTTTTTATTTCTTGTTTCGTGAACAGTCAATTATATATGTATAACTTTTTTTAACAAATAATAAGAACATATGATTTGGGGTTTTTAATACTTTTAGTACTCTAAGCGTACAAAAAGAATCCGTTTACAATGAACTACATTAAACTGCAATTTTATTTTTAAGATCCATTCATACATATATTTAAAAAGTATAAAGAGTACTAAGAGAATTATTTACTTTTAAATCTCTAAAGAGACTTTCAAGCATTTTGCAGTAGGGTACATATTTAAAATAAGTTAATATTAGTCAATGCTAACTTAATTAGGATTAAAATATATAAATTTATCGCGCTAACTAGTTTAAACTCAATAATTAAATAACGATATTCTCCAGATTTGTAGAGAAATATAGTTTATAGTTTTTAATTTATACAATTAGTTACTGAGATTACCACTAGAGCTCTCTTCCAATGTACAAGAAATTAAATATTAATAATTTAAATTAATGATACAGTTATAGGAAAAATTTATTAGATTCCTCTGTCACCTTTACATTCATATAAACTATGTATAATAACATAACTCGGTTTCATGCCAAAGTATAATTAATCGTTATCAAGAATATTAGTGAACATATTTAAATAATTGTAGGTTGTGTTGTTACTAGTAGTTTGTTTGTGGTTACAATGGATACACCAAAGTACTGTACATTAACCCCTCCTAATATTTGGAAATATTCTTGGAGTAAATAACAAATAAAAAGTGATTATTGAGAAAAGATAAAATTTTACAATCTAAATTACTCATTGCTCTAATCTTTGGGATATGTTTTGCGTAATTTGAGTCGGCGAGTAAACTGAGTCGGTTAACTGACTTGGAGAGATGAAACATTACTCAGTGAGATCTCGGGCTGCGTGAGTAATGAAGCGGGGAGAGCTGATGGGTTTTCTCATGAAAAACATGCAGCTAAGTCTTTTGTATACACTAGATACTAAATCAGCCAAAAGATTTGTATGCATTAGACCACTAAATAAATTAGCTTTATATAGTTAGCAATGTCCATTATTTAATATTTAAAAAAAAAACATTTAAAAAGTCTGACTAACCTTACAACATAATATACATGTTCCCTTTTAGTAACAAATTTAACATTGGTTGGAAATAAAACTAACCAGAGTTACAAGCTAATAATACGGTCTTATAAATTTAATAATTATTTTCAGTGGAAATATTTTGATAATACACATTTAGTACGATGCTACTCATGCATCTTGAAAAACCCTCGACACTCCTCGTTTCTAATTTTTTGCTGTACATTGACACTTAAGCTGCAATCCGAAAGAGTAAAACATTAATTAATATGTATCAGAAGACTCAACATTAGTTAAAGGCTACAGCTAGTGTGGTAATGTAGACATAGTAATTTATTGTTATATACTTGATGTTTATGATTAAGTATTGTTCACTGATAAGCTAATATAGTTTATCAGTGAAGCTAATATGAATAGAAAGTTCTGTGATTTATTTATGACACTCTCAGTTAGGAAATCTCATTTTGTGGCTATGATTGTGATTTTCAAGATACATAACATGACCGAATACGTGGACTAGTTGGATGGATAGTATAGCTCTTCTTTCACCCTCCAAATTTCTTTATGTTAATGACTTAAAAGGTAGTTTGCAATACTCATTATAAGTATAAATATATTTTTATTTTAAAGGAAAAAGTTTACAATTATTTTTGTGCCTTGTCTACTAACAGGTATTTTTTGAATTTTTTGTATAAAAAATAGGAGTAATGCAGATCACGAATCAGCGTTACAGCCTACGTTAAAAATGCCATTTAAAATTCATTAAAATTTTTAATTTTAGTTTAATAGTTAAATTAATTGCCAGGTTATCCTGTTAGGAGATATTCAGAAGAGAGATGCATCGGTTTCTTAGATAATAGGCTTCGCCAATGACTTATAATTAAAAGCTTACAAAATATTACTGTTATGCAAAACAAATTATGGTAAAATGTTATAGAAAGCTAGTATATGTTTTAATTTAAGGTAGTGCAAATGGTATTGGTTAAAATAACTAATTTCAATTACAATAGATTTTGGCAACTTCTGTAACAATTGATTTTTGGGTAGATATAAGTTTTTTAAATAATTTCTGTCCTCATAACTAGTATATTAAAGCATCCTAACCAAACTATTTATATTTTTATGTAACATTTTTTATTAGCATGTTTTAACATACCAATTCTGAGGATATTGTTAATAAAGATAATTAGGAAAATTTCTTGAATTGAAGGATTTCGTAGTAGAATTTTAAATCTGTTTAAACGTACATGCAAAGTAAGGAGCTTTTTTAGATTTAAATAATGTTAAATTACGAGTATTATTGCAACTATATTTAAATATCATAATTCCAGCTTAAAATAATCTAAAAATATACAACAATGTAGGTATAATTTAACATGCAAATGATGAGTTTATCTCCAGTTCACCTTCCTCATACGTGTAGCGTTTGAAGACTCACGCTGTTGCAGACTTGACTCCTGAAATCTGGAGTCTTGTTCGTCTGAAGGGACCAAAACATAAGCGGCAATGAAAAACGAAGAATCTCAAAACAACCCCCTGCTAAGTTTTAACATCATTTGATCATCATTATTTAATATCCATAGAAACAAAAAAAGATCTGATATTGTAATATTTTTGAACATTAAATAGTATTGCGATTATGTCGCAGCTTATCCAAAGTCGTTCAACTTGCAGCACGTCAGATAATCCCCACATGTAGTACAATGTGATGGTCAGTAGCTGGACGAGGACCAGGACTTACAAGGCTGAGTAACTTCTATTATTGAGTAATCACAATTTCTCCTAATAATGACTCTTCATACCCAAAGCATATTTACATTTAAGTTTAGTGACTACTAAATACAACACAAAACACTTAAACAGTTTATGTGAAACGAAGACCTGATTCCAAAGCCAAACATTTTTTTATATCTGTTATTTCGTGAGATTTTCCTTTATTTATTAAAGATTGCCGCTGTTCACAAATTTCTTTTCCTTATTGCAAAGCTACTTAAACTTGTTTTTTGGGTTGTTTTAATCATCTCTGAGCCAAAAGCGTGCAGGGAGAATCGGGTTCAATCATATTGAAAATTTTATAAACAGTTACAGCAGTCTAGGATCGGTTTAACGTAGTTGATGAATAGTAATTAATTTGTTATCAGAAGGATTTTCTAACGTGCGTCTTCCAGCAACTTTCTGGATATTTTGGTCAGGCTGAATAGTTACTTTATTTGAAATTAGCGTATTGTACCTAACTAACATTAATAATACCCAACTAATTCACGTTTCATGTTTAAAGCTAAATAAATTTAATACGGTTTCAAAAACTTTTGCAGAATAATACAGTCTATATTCCTTACTTATTCAGTTAGTTAAGTAAACATACAGCAGAGCACGTATTCATAGTATAAGAGATAAGACATAGCAAATTAAAATGATACATTAATAAAAGTTTTAAATTAAAATCCATTTCCATCTTCTAATAGTCTCCATCTCCACCCTGTAATGAATAATAATTTAACTTTCGTGTTTTGGCAGACTATAATGAATCATTCATATATAAATGGGTCACCTGAACTTCTAAATTGAGTGGACACCATTGTGAAGTAAACCATTACCCGAATGACCCCAGTATACAATTTCTTTAGTAATGTGAATTTTAAAAATTATCAGAGAATTCTACTCTTTATTTATTTATTCTTTATTATAAGTCTCATATTACTGGTTTTATTTCCGAGCCTAATATTTTAATCTCATCAGGTTATAAAGCATTTACTAATGGTCAATACAAATAATTTTACTTCTAAGCACTTTTACATACGTTTACTTTCTATAAGTTTTCTTTATGTTAAGTCCTTGAAGCATTAGAGTTCAATCTAATGACTGTGTTTCCTATTTGTATTACAAAATCTATCTCAAAATTTAAAAAACTGCTCTGATATTTTTATGCTGTGTTATAAAGGCTTCTCGGCATGTTTTAGATTCCAAGAGAACTTTCAAGCAATCAGCAATGTGTAAATTACATATATTTTTAACAAGGCGGTGATAAGAAATAAGGTGCCTCAACATTCTTACGCACTGTAATATTTTTTCTCACTTTTCAAGACTCCATTTCCAGCTTTAAATAACTAAACTTGAAATATATATTAAAAAATCATTGGTATAGAATTTTTCTGAATATAAAGGTCCTACTAATAGTTAGAAATGTTACGATCTCTATTTTTGTTTAAAACTTTCTGTGAAAGGACCACTTAAGGCTCTCCCCAGGTTAGCGTCCTTTTTCCTGGGTATGGACGACCTGTTTAGGTCTGTAACAGTAGTGGTCTTGTCCCACAGGTATATACAGATGAGTTGACATTATAATTCTTGTGAATGGAAAGTTTATAAAACCACAGTTACGGAATTTACCAATGCAGCCCTGAACAAAGCAGTAAACTGGTGTTATAGGATTGGTCTTAGTGCTAACCCGGTCCAAGTTTCCCTGTCACAATTGGAAGGGGGCAACATTGGTGGCCATCGGTCATTTTTTGCCAAGGAGGCCTCTACTATCGAGTTCATGTCTCTAGTTAAGTTCTAAATGTTGTTGACAGGTGACGGAATTAGGGACTAAAACTGCAAAGGGAATATTTTTATTCATGCAGTGCAGTCTTTCGATCGGAGAGTCTTGTGATTTTCAGCCTGAGCTTTTGTAGTGTCTTTATATCTCCGGATTAGACCTGGACTAACGTTTGGGGCTGTTGTCTGGTGGTTAAATACTCATCCTTACGTGGGCTGGCCTGCATCCTAAGGGTAATCTGTCTCGCAATAACCGGAGGTAACCCAACTGACCCGGTTATTGGCTTAGATGGTTGTCTTAATCTAGATAGTTTGAGGTATTACACTTATTATGAGGCACGAAAATTTCATTAGTTCATAACGTAATGATTGCTATTGTATGATGATGCATCGACGTACAGTATTAGTTACAAACACGTTTTGTGGAAATATAAGGAAAACAAGCTAAATATAAAGGATAATATGTGGAAATTGGTTTAATATTTCATTGGAGCCATCTATATAAATACCATATCGTACTTGAAATTACTATTTTTTATTTATCTTAATACGAGATTTGATGGTTATTTACTAAAATAAAAAAATTGGAATAAATTGCGTTGTGTCATAGGGTTAACATCGAAATGCTATATTATTGATTTTCAATTCAAATACATGTTGAAGTTTTAAAATTAAATAAAAATTTCATGAAAATGTTTAGGGAATATTTTTAAATACAAATGCGCATGTTTTCTTTGTATCTAAGTAATGGACATATCAAATTTAGTTAAATCTGTCCGGTAAGTTTAACGTGACTAATACACATCAAAAAAGTTTGTATTTATAATATAAACTTAAATATGATTATTGATGAATTATATTTATGTTATTTGCTGAAGTATTTTTTTTAAATGTAATATTATAGAATAATTAACAATTTAGTATAAAATGTCATGTCCCTGACTATTGTTATTAAACAATAATAATGTAGCACATAAATCATAACTTGAGTCGGGGGACATCCTCATTAAATTGTTTATAATTATGTTTTATTCACACGTTTGCTTACTTAAAATGTATGTGATTTGGTAATCAGATAACAAGGGTTCTGTTTAGTGTTGGTGGTAGTCGTGACGTCAGCAATACTAGGATAAAGATGAGACGTAAGCAGCAGTTTACATAAATTATTATTTTATATCCATGGAAACAACATGGCATTGATATAATATAATGTTTTTAAATAATTCTAAAGCGTTATGTCGCCGCAATTTTCAAACTTTGTTCAATTCACAACAAGCCCCGGAAAATACCACTAGGAACACGGCGGGACAGCCAGAAGTAGGACCAGGATCAGGATTTACTTGAGTTACTTTCATTCTTTACTAAGCAAAATTATTTTACTCCCTATCTCTCGTTACCCAAAGCGTCTTATTTAAAGCGTCTTTGTCTTATTTTTGTCTTAATCACAGCTCAAAGCACTGGAAATTTTTATCGGTATTGCTAATAGTAATACAAATTAAATATATTTAACACAAATCATTTTTATGTTTCGTGTAAAAGCCACTAATTTGTGTTTGGTGTTGTGTATAATCCTCTCAGTACCCATAGAGTACATGGAGAATCAGTTATCATGATTGTGTAGCAGCAACAGGTATACTAATATTTTGGGAATTTTCAAACAGTGTTATTAAAAATATTTATATATCCGTTTATGAGAAACATTTTTGAACTTTACTGTTTTATGGAAATCTTTTTAGAATAGAGTAAGCAAGATATTTGTAATAAAGTGAAATTAGTTAATTCTTTTAATTTAATATATAACAACAATTTTTTCATTAGTAAAAGTTAATAATGTATATTCAGTTCCCATAAATTGTGCACATAAATATGTCCTAGAAGTTTTAACTCATTCTATTAGTTACTGAAATTCACGCCAGATCTCTCTTCCACAGTACAAGAGGAAATAAAGGGTCTATTAAAATTATGCAGTGTTAACAATGTCTAATTAAATTCCAATGTCACATTTAAATATAGAATTTTATCTTTATACCTAATAATAACTTAATTTCTGCTTCATGATTAAATATAAATAAATCGTTTTGGAAAATAATTCTTGAGCTAAAATCGAGGGGGACCCTGCTGGATTGAACCATTGTCTGAATAACCGAATCACACATATTCGTAAGCAGTGAGAGCTTTACAACAGCATCAGTGCATCTTTAAACTTGTCAGAGAATTTAAATTTTTATTGAATTATAAAAACACAAAATTCGTTATTAAAGTTTCCTGTATAATACAATATTTCCTATTATACAGTTTATGCTTACTAAAATTAAGATGTTTCCTTGTATTTAGTAACGTCTCCCAAGCGAATGTTCCTTCTATACTCAGATAAAATAACTTAAATATAAAAATTGTTTCTAGCATTTTGTTATTTTTAAGAGCACTTCTATGAAATAGGTCTGTTAGTGCAGAAGTTTAAAGCCAATTCGCTTACTTTATGCACTCAACCTGGATATCGATAGACAAATTTACACTAAAAATAAACCAATCAATACTATAGCCAGTTGTTATAGAGCTCGAAATAGGAGAGAAAAAAAAGGTTAGAGGTAAGAATTTTATTTTTCTCTGCTTAGTACACTTAAAAACGTGAATAAAAATGTTCAATCAATGTCAGCCAACCATCATATACAGTCCGAATGTTGTCCACTTCATGTTGTCTGATTGTGATTAGCGGTTATTTATGTGTATCTTGATAAATTTTAATTATGGTAAGTCAAGGAAAATAATCCTCCGATAAAAATAATTTTTGATACTTCCATGATTATCGATACTCTACGAATTCGACTTTCTCTAGGTTTACATCAACTGAAGATACATATAATTACAGTTTAAAATATTTAATTTAACCACATCGTCACTGAAATAAAACTGGGTATGAGATTTTAAGAATTACGAGGATTTGTTGTTGTAGTGTTACACGATGATATATGGAAGCCGTCACCAACGGTAAGTTAGTATTTATCATGCAGAGGTTATCATGTATGAATGTTACACTGGCTGGGAGTTATAACAGTTTGTCACATCAGCAATAATACTATCAACATTTCATACTGAACCAATTAAAAGTTGAAGTGTTCAATATATTTACAGCTTTAAAAACACACATACATGACTTTTTTCATGATAAAGGGGGATGAAATCGTTACAGTTATATTAGGGTTATTGAAGACTATAACTCGGGAAGATATAAAATTGCATTTCTGACTATCTGTATGTTCGCACGTCATGATGTATAGAACGTTAACTGTCATATTTACTTCATAATTTAGTTTTGTTCTATATCTGTGTCATAGGGATAAACCATGGAGTATGTCACTTGATGGGATTTGGATGAGTGTTAGCGAAAAGTTTTTAATTGTATTTATAGATGATTATAATGACGATGGGTAAATCGCAGGCTAAGTAGGCTGGTAGAGTACTGCAAACATTTAAGGTATTTTAAAATGTTATATATTTACTAAAAAATCGGAATTTATTTTGAAATAGAAATTAATAGACAGACAGCCAGGCAGAAAACCATACAAAGAAACTTTTACATTACCCCAATCAGGCTAAAGAAAACCTGAGACACCATTCTAAGTGATATGTTTCAATGATGGATAGATGGATGGTCATCAAAAAAACGCATTATTATCTATGTAAAAGAATAGGTTTATCTAGCACTTAAAATCAACGTATGTAACCTTTTACAAGAATCGTAAATCTTACTGAATCATAATAATAATTTGCTGACTAATTCATGAGGTTCTATAAAGATTCCGTAATCAGACGTCATTAGTTGTCTGGATATCTTCAGTTTAACAAATAAAATTTTAAAATGTATTTAATTGTGGTTGCAAACTAAAGTAAAATAATGTATAATGTACAATTTGTGAAATGAATGTTTCTTTGTTGTGTTTTGGGTTTTGCAATGTTAACTACAAAATTAATTCATTCGGCGGATCCAATTTTATTATTTACGTTTTTTTCGTTTTGGCTGATCATGGAGTTATATTCAAAACATGTAACTTTTGACAACAATTTAAATCTCCTCTTTCACTAATGTTTCAAATAATTTATTGTTTATTTAATAACTTATAAATGTATTAACTTGTGTTTCCTAAATAACTGTAGAAATGCGGTTCAAATTCACTGTAATGTATACTACTGGAATTAGATACATCAGAACAAAAACTTGGATGAAATCTCCGTTGGTTCTTCTAGTTGCACATATACTACTCATAACATGACATCGAACAGTGTCTCTGGATACTGTATCAAAACAGTAATATTTAATATTTACACACTAATGTAAGACTAGTAATAAAACATATTTCTCTCTATGTTATGTATGTGATTGGGTAATCAGAAAACAAGAAACGGTTTATAGCCCTCCGTATACATGACTTGAAAACGACGTTGTTGCAAAGGAAGTAAAAGTAAAAACTAAAATAAAAAAGTAAATAATAAATAATTGTTTATTAATTAATATTTGTTAATTTCTATGGAAACAACAAATCTCAGGTACTTCAGTGTTTATCGATAAAATCATAGTGTAGTGTATAAAATCCGTTGAACTTATTAAGATGAGTTTCAAAAGCAGGACCAGGAACAAATGCGATGGCCAAAAGTTTGACAAGGACCATGTCATTTTTCAATTTAATGTTAAAAGTCCTGAACCACGCAGAACGAGGAAATCTACAATGTAAGTACGAAGGCAAAGATCAATATCATGCCAAGCACTTAAATATGAGTTACTTTTATTATTTAGAAGCCAAAGATTTTCTCTAAATATTCTTCTTGTCAAAAGTAGTTTACATCGTAATTTTAGCGATTATAATCACAGCAAATATGTAATAATAACGTGTTTACAATAATTAGAATTTAATATTTAATCTTTAGATTGCAGAAATCCATCAATTGCACAAATTCAAACCATATTGTAAATAATAACATAATATTAATAAACTTTTATCACTTTTATACTTTTATTTTACGTACAATGTACATTTCGGAATCATTGATTCCATCTTCAGGTACAATTTGATTCCATTTAAACAACACCGGCCATACATACACTAACATCGAAAACAATCTTGAAATTTTACACACAAGCAAAAAAAGTCGCATATTATCCACTCTAGAACATTTTTAAATTTACAAAAGTGCCAAAATTAATCATAATATATTATTAAATGACAAAGATTTTCTAACAAAAAATTTATTATTCGATAGACTTTTAAACAATATACAATGAATGATCTCACATAAAATTAAATACAACAAATTTAGCCACCAAGGTAGTAAAAAACACATGACAAATTGATTTTAATTATTTATTTTAACTTAACCTTATTTGTACCTGAAGATGGAATCAATGATTCCGAAATGTACATTGTACGTAAAATAAAAGTATAAAAGTGATAAAAGTTTATTAATATTATGTTATTATTATAAAAACACTTTTAGAGGCTACATCTCTAACATATTGTAAATATAATTTTCTCAAAATTACCAGATTTCCTTAAGGTACCAAATGTTTACAAACCCAACACTTATTAAAATAATGTAACCTTTTGGTCACTAAAGGTGAATTAGAATATTTTATAACTATATACATTAGCTAAAATTGTTGATCCTATATTTATCAGGATAATTGAAAGTGGGTTGACGTATGATAGTGTTATGATTTTGTAACTTTGTAGGATTGTGTGTTGATGGAGAGTGTCTTTTGATAGTAGTAAATGTAGTGACAGGAAGGGGAGAGAGAGAGATATTATGTTGTGTATTATGTTGCGTGAGTGTATAAGTGTGTGAGAGGTTTCAAGTCTCCTAATAAACTGTTATCGATATAATCTTTTTCTTTGGTGTAAATTAAGTTCATATTTTCTTTATTATTTATAAATCATTCATTATCGCGTCATCATTTCTATTATTATTAGCTACAACAAAGCATTAGCGACAACAGTAGCAACAACACCTTCTTCATTAAAAAACTAGCCGTACGTTTACATATTTCTATCTTGCATAAAAGTGAAAATTATAATAATACTTAACCCAAAATGTGAGTTAGCTTACAAAAATTTTCTAGAGGATAGACTTATTAACCTTATAACATCCGTATACAGATAAAGTAAATATATTTTCTATTCTAATACGGGTGGAAAATTATTTGCCTGAAAAAAAGTTTAACCTGAATTATTTACGCTTTACTATACATCTATAACTTTCAGAAACGTTATATACAGTTTATGAATAAATGTTGGAATATTCTGTGTTAAATGTTTATAGTATTTCATATCTTTTTTATGTATTATGTGGTTCTGTTGTAATAATTAGTATTTCGTTATTATTAAGTGCATGTTTTAGAGTAATAGTGCATGGAATAGACACACAACAAGGCTGTTGTAGTTCCAGACTTATGTGTCAACGCTTTAGCTTTTTTCATTACTTTAACCTAGATTGTAGTTAGAATGATTGAATTGTATCATTGAGCAATGGAAAATTTCGGGAATAATCCTGTTTCCTTAAAAAATTTTACTATTAATTCGTGAAGTAACGTTAGGAATAATTTTTAGAGGACATTTAAAAGTGCATAGTATTGCAGACTAATTGACTGTGATATGATGTTACGTAGGTTTTGTAGATGTAGCTCTATAGTAAAAAGCCATGTCAAACGTGCAGTGGGTTGGATTTCGAAACAAGCATGATATTATTATGTTTATTGGTGTACTTGTAACTAGATAATGTATGAATATGTTTGTACAGGAATTTTGTTGCCTTTCAGTATTAGACGTAGCGTAAGAAATGCCTACACAGTTAAAAATTAAAAGAAAATAGGGAAACAGCTGAAACATACCCAACAGTACAATATGTACAAATTACGTATATCCATAGAAACAAAAATATATAGGTTTTATTCAGTAATGTTTCTATAGCTCATTTTATGATGAAAATTGTTCTATTTCGAGCGAGTCCGGGAAACTCCTCCAGGATACATTATGGCTAGGACCAGGACCAGAACTTACAGATGAGTTACTTTTTTTATTTTCTTAGAAATCACAGCATATGCTCCTCGATCTCTCACTAACAAAGCAGTTTATACTTCCTAGTTTTAGTGACAGAACATCGGAACAGTTGCATTGTCAACACTATTACTAAGTAACAACATTGAAATACGAGTTAATAATTTCATTGAGAACTATACCTGCACCTTCTCATCTATTGGGCGCACGCTAAAGAAATATTACATATTCTACTGTCTTGGTAGTATGTGTTTACCGACTCGGCTATACCACGTAAAGGGTCAGAGTTTGAGTTCCGAATCGGACGTTCTAGTCACTAACAATAGTTTTAATATACACGGGTGCTAGTTATGAATGAAAATTTCAATATTCTGAGTCATACGTGTTTATAACTTAACTATTGAAGTATTTGTATAGTAATTATATTTTCAAGTATACCGTATTGTAGACTATTTGATTTAAATTTTCCAAAGAAAATAAGTGAATGGAAGTGGTTTCTTAATAAAAAGAGAGAATGCATTGGGTGACAGACTTTACGTCCTGTGCAGATATGGACAAAGCGCTCTTTAAGCACAAAATCTAGTATTTAAAAGCTTATTATTTTAAAACTTCTCTAATATGTTTTTAGTGATACTAAAAAAGTACCTTACCTATATTTGAATATGAAACATATTAAATCTTTTTTACATTCAAACAATAAAAATATCTATCCCGTAACGTGCGCAGTAAAAATAAAATTATAATTCCTTAAAGTACAGGAGGGTAATCAATGTCAACTATGCAATAAATCTGAAAAATAAACTAAGCTAGTGTGACTACCCTATTAGTGTTAGGGTAGTGGTTTAAACATTGCAGAATGGTTATGGAGATAGTTATACATTTCTTTTTATCAATCATATTTAGGAGTTAGTAGGTATACAAAAAAATCGCAATGAAATATTTGAAAATTAAATTAAATATATTTAATCTTTTCTTCCCACTAATTTTTCAAATAATGGATTGTTTTATATTAAATTATGAAAATTGCATTTTGCTTCCCCTACGAAATTATATAATTGTAGTTTCAATGTACAATGTACATTGAATCAGTTTCTATTTAGTTATAACGCGTTTAAAATTAACAGGGTTTATACAATGAGGAAAATTATCTTGATCAACAAATAACTTTCGCATATTTTGTGAGCTAAAAAAAAACTTGAGATTTATGTGTTTAAATCCTTTCAGTACTCTAAGTGTACAGAAAGAATCAGTTTACAATGATTTTCAACACATCGTCCAAGCTACATACTATCCGTCATACATAACTGATAAGAAGTGTAAAGATTATTTAAAGAATTATTCTCATATATTTTTTGAGCTAAAAAAGAACTTGAAATTAATTTTTTTAAATCCTCTCTGTTCTCTAAGTGTTCAGAAAAGATCAGTTTACAATCATTTTCAACACATCGACAAAGCTGCATACTATCTGTCATACATAACTGACAAAAAGTGTAAATATTACTTGAAGAATTATTCTCGTATATTTTGTGAGCTGAAATAGAACTTTATATTTAAGTTTTTAAATCCTTTTAGTAGTCTGATGTACATGAAGAATCAGTTTATAATCATTTCCCACACATCGTCCAACTCATATAATATCCGTTCTTACATATCTGATAGAAAGTGTGAAGATTACTTCAAGAAATATTTTTGTAAATTTTGTGAGCTAAAACAGAACTTGAGATTTATGTTTTTAATCCTTTCAGTACTCTAAGTGTACAGAAAGAATCAGTTTACAATCATTTAGAACACATCGTTCCTGCTATATACTAACCGTTAATACATATCTGATAAAATAGTTTAAAAATTACTTACTTACTTACTTAGAATTAGTTACTTAAATATGTCTGAGATATATCAATCAGCCATTTAATGGGAGTGCAATATTGAAAATAGATTGGAATAAGCGAATGCTAGTTGACTTAGGAATAAAAGACACATCTTAATAACATTTAATTGTTTACACTCAATAAAATAATAACTATATTAAACAGGTTTAAGGAGAAATGTGGTCTGTAATTGTTACGGAAACCATCTCCAGAGCTCTAAAGTTAACCTACTCACACAATTAAGTGTTTAAATTTATTCGCTTGTTTCTTGTCGTAGTACAAACAATTTTTTTATTCAT
The DNA here is from genome assembly GCF_021130785.1 of Homalodisca vitripennis. Lineage (NCBI taxonomy): Eukaryota > Metazoa > Arthropoda > Insecta > Hemiptera > Cicadellidae > Homalodisca > Homalodisca vitripennis. The sequence continues at coordinate 17,302 of NW_025777593.1, read as the reverse complement.
TTTGTAACAAATCTTGTAGTTATTAAACATTTAGTTTCGGAAACTAAAGTACAGTTTTAATAAAATTCTTTATCTTTAAAAACTCCTTTTTAAAATAAATATAAAACGTAACTGATATGCCCTTTGTTCCTGTTAGCTCAGAATAAAACAGATGATAGTTAGTTTAATTAATAATATTAATCGGAACTGTACTACACTATAAGTTTATTAAACATATCAAGAACCACGTAATATCATATTAATATGTACAATGCTGCTAAATTACTAAACAAACAGCATGTATTACTATGTCCCTCATAAAGAGGTTGACGCCTAACTTCTAGATGAAACATTAGGAGCCTCTTTGGGCATAAAAAAGTTCCAGAAACCAAATAAAATCGCTACTAATGACGTCATGGAAACATAGAAATATTTTAAAGACAATTGGGAGATTCATATCTTAATTTAAGAAATTTTAATTCATATAAAAGAGGTGGTAATTGTTTTTAGTATTAGAAGCGTAACCGTTTTAAAGTAAACACTTTATTTATTTTTTATTGTGACTGTTTATTTCATCATTACGTAAATAATAAAAAAGTAAATTTTATTAGTTTTGAAAACGTAATAAATGTGTAACGCAAAGTTTAACCCTAGAACGGTAACGCCTATTTAGCACACATAAATGGTAACACGTAGTCTCTCAGACTACTTTAGGGAAAAAATTAATACAAATTTATAAAAATTAAATTGAAATTAAATTTATTTACAAATGATATTATTTACATCTTAGAGGTCATGTTTCCTGATTTTTGTTGATTTCAGTCTTTATTGGAACACTTTACACACAGCATTCCTCGGTGCTCCAAGCAAATATGCTTATAACATTTTGTGCACTGGAATCGAGTCATTCTCCATTTTTTTCGCTGGGCAAACTGCACAAATCTTCCTTGTTCCTGCTTCTTCAATAACATTTTGAGCTTCAGATGTTGATGGGCCAACGACATCTTCAATGTTGCGTTTGAGATTCCTTGATAAATTTGGCAGTTTTTGTCTTCCCTGAATGTGCGGAGTTGTTAGTTCAACACATATTTCTTTAGCAAATGCCCTTCTTGTCATTGGTTTAATTTTTTTTGATAATGCCTGATGGACATAAATAACAAATGAGTTGATCAAAATGATCAAAAAAACTTTTCATCATGATCAATTTCTTGTTCATCACAATCACTTCGTTCAAGTTCAGATAGTATTTCTCTTATTTCAAAACTAGTGTTCAGTGGATAAGCCATGGTTAGTTGACCATCCACGATAAAAATTATCACAAAAACTAACACTACATTCGCTTTTTTCATATATTTACTCAGGAACAAAAAAGTAACATAAACGGTAACGCGTAGTCTACTAGACTACTATGGTCTCACTGAAATTAACTAAGTGAATGAAACAAAATGAAACCCTAACCAGCATTGACCTTGGCTGGCAGGGGGAAGGTATTGGTATTGGGGGGGTCGGTTACGTCATGCACCTGCCACCTGGACCGGTTTTTATAGCTTGCGTCGTCTGAGAGACTACACGTTACCATTCTAGGGTTAAATGGGAGGGTTATATATTCCTGATCATGTGGAATTAAAAAGTATTTAATAATTTAAGGGTAACTTCTACTAAAAAAAACCTCAACCCCGGTTGGTGTACGTTTAACTGTATAATATTACAACTCGCTGCAACTTATGGTTGCTCGCTTCCAAATTCGGGGATAAGAAGGTTTTGGTGATTGGTTAATTCGGAAATGAGGTTTCCAAATGTCATGTTCACAGTTGTATCCGGTCTCAAGAATCGTGCGGGATAGTAATTGTTCTCAACGCTCAGCCCAATGATATTTGTTGTATAAAAATGATAAATGTATTTCGTAGAAAGATTAAATTATTTATTTGCAAATCTAGTAGACAAGGAGGATGTGGTGATAACTTCAGTCTGAGGTTAGGTTTGCCAGGAAGTGAAAAATAAACCGAAGTTGCTAATAACTTATTGTTGATAAAACTGTTGTTGCCCGTTAGTTTGTTAATGATTTTAAACGCAAGCATCTCGTATAAAGTCTCGCCACGGGGAGGTCGGCAAACACAGACCACATAAGTTATATTTACATATTTAGAGAATACTTAGTTACATATACGGGGGTTTTGTTTTGGCAGGTCCCCAAGTATACTGCCATAGTCAATCTCGACGGGGAGTTTTGTTCAGGCAGGCTTCCTACCATTCTGCTAGAGTCAATCTCGATTGTTCGGGCAGATCCCATAGCCTATTACCAGTGTCAATCTGGTTTACAGAAGAAGTTTGCCGTACACGAAGTTCCTCGAGTAAGGGACTTCATCGGATACCCTATCAGGACGTATAAGTTATACTATAAATTGCACAACTGCCATTAGAATCTGACTTTATTGCGCTTATACTTGGCTACAAATATTAATTCTATATACTCTGATATAATAACGGTATTACATATCTATAAAACTGAGTTTATAAGAATTTAAATATATTACAAGATATGTAATTCTGTCATACGCATAAGTAGATGAGTTGTTGCAACACGAGATTATATAAAACTGTGAAATTGCCATGTACATATCAAGATACGACATATACGTACATGTAAAATCTGTCCGTAGACCTTCTCGCTGATAATATATTCCTAGATGTTTGACACGTTTAAGATATTACATAACATTGTTGTTTTAGTATGATAATTTTAAAATTACATAAAGACTGTTAAAATATGTTTGATGTTTATTCACATGTAAAAGTTTTAAATCTTAAATTATCCACATGTTGTTTCTTAAAATTATCTTTGCAAACATTTAGAAATCATTTTTGTTGTACTAAATTTATTTGAATATTTATCTATTTAACAATTCTCTCGTTTTCATTATGGCTACACCAATGCAACAATTTTAGCCGAACTGGTGAGCAAACTCTCATGAGTGACTGCACTATAATTGAACTCGATATTACCTTTATAGAAATTAGTTTCATGAAAATGTCAGGTAATGGGTTTCGTTGTTCTCAATATATTTTTTGAAAACTTAGACAGTCAGAAATGACATTTGTCTAGCCCTCGAATAATTTTAGTCTTCTTATTTCTTAGCCAGAGTAAACAAGATATTGTTGTAAGCAGTTGTATACGTTCTTGGAAAATATAATATGATTATTATCATCACACCTAGTATTTTTAGTTCAGGCAATTGCAATATAAAACCCAAAGCTAAATTAAATGTTAGGAATTAAATTTTACTGGTTATATTTTGTAAACTTTATTTTGAGGACATCAGTTTTATAAGGCTGATAAAGAAAGATAGAGGATAACGTTTTAGAAAACATTGAAACGACTCAACTGCTCTCTTACAAAGCAGTTGACGACAAAGAGTAAATTTTATCGAGTGTCCGGTTTACATTACTGTGATGTTCATTTAAAATCATCCAATGCGGTAGTTTTAATTTGTTTTTATATTACGCTATAATATGCGTAATCCTACACTATCATTATATGAAGACTATAATTTTCTGTTAGTAAATACACATTAAATAGCCATATAAAAGGTATAATACTTAAATGCGAAGGCAGAGTCTCTTTAATTTTGTCTTCTCTACTTCAAAAACCATTACTGCACCACAGTTACCGTTATACATATGACAACAATATTTATCAGAATATTTAAATATACAGTAGAAATAAGTATGACATAAAATATGAGTAAAGTTAGGAAAATCAAGTTTAGTAAAACATTTGTAGCTTTAAATATCGTTAAACAAAATAAAATATATATATATATATATATATATATATATATATATATATATTAGAGAGTATATATATATACCACGTTGGCAGTAATTTTTGGTTTCATTACATTTACATAATCAAAATTTATTTTATATATTTGATGGAATAATAATATTTTCTTACTGTTAGCCTACTAGATGTTATAAATGTTTATAACGTTAAATTTAAGTAAGATAAACAGTTCGTTTTGACAATGAACTCTCTTAAAAATGTGTAAAAACGTAGAAGAAAACGTTGTGATCAGAAGTACAGTTTCAGACAGAGAGAGAGTTAGAGAGAGTGAGATGGATACTCAGTGAGAAGGTAATAGACTCAGTGGGTTTCCTCACTCTGAGTAGGCGTGTTACTTACGTGTACGTTCTTTGGTTTAAAATCAAGTATGAGAAATAATAATAAGCTGCATCTATACACAATCCTATAATTTATGATAGTGTCGAGTGCCTATATAAATATTTATGTAATTAAACATAAAATAATATGGAGTGTACGGCATATTGTTAAACATTTAATAATTAATTTTTATTGGGAATTAACATCAGTGAATTTATTTTAATGTAAATTTATTAAAGTTCACTATAGGGAACTTATCAAAAATAAGATTCTTTTCTTACAGCAGTCATATTCTCATTTGTCAGTATATTCTGTAGCAAAATGAGTGTGTATATTCCAGACTATTACACCAATACTCTTACTGAAACCAACATTAGTCAACTACTGTTCGCGTCAAATGGTAAAACGAAAGCATCAGCAAGTAAGATACATCTGTCATTCATTTATAAATATTTCATATTTTTGAAATATATCTTCCTTACCACATTTCACTGAAAAAGTAACAATTTTATGCAAATGTTGCTATAAAATACATTATCACACATTATTATAACGGCGCAAACAGTTTAAAATATTACCTCAAAACAGGAGTAAAAAAGCTTTACCTGAATATTATCAGTTGTAACAGTGCTTTCGTGTTAGATCATGATAGTTAAATATATTTATATGTTAAGATTATAATTTTAAACGACTATTTAAAAGTAACGAAAGTGAAAACTATATAAGTATTTATAAAACTATTATTATTATTAATAGATAATGTAGCCTTGACATGTGTTTCATAAATATATAAACAATAATAAACCTTTATAACACTTTTTGATCTTTTTTATTTTTGTACAATGTATATTTCAAATTCTAGTAAATCATCTTCAGGTCGATAAAGTACAAGGTAGATGGTACTGATAAACAGTGCTAGGGTCACAGACAGGATTCGAACCTGCGCTATCTCTAACGCAGAGCCAGAGTCCAACATCTTAGACCACTCGGCCATCGGCACTCCCAAACGTTCCTGCCGTGGTTTGAACATTGCAGACTTGTTATGATAATAATTACAGACTACATTTTCTTAGTCCTGTAAATGAGTTAATAATTACTAAAAAACTGTTTGGAAATCAAACGAAATACATATTAAATCCTTAAACACTAGCCCGTTTTGTAATAATAAAATTGTTTTATTTAATAACTTACTTAGTAACTTATTTACCCTAAATAACTTTACATTTTAATTTGTCATGTACTGTAATGTAGACTAGTTGAATTAGCTACATCAAAGGGAAAACTTAGTCTAAATCTACGCAGGCTCTTTTAGTTGCAGATATACTAATAAGTAATACATGTCAAATAGAACAGTGCGCCTGGATGTTGGATCAAAACAATGATAATTTATAAAGTACACAATAATATAAGACAGGCAATGAAAGATGTTTGCGTCTTTAGTATATATGTGTAAGGGTGATCTGATAACAAGATCGGTATATTCATATTAGTAGTCCTAACGCAAGAAAAGGTATCAAGAAAGAAAAAAAAACAGATGAAACATAGATACCAGATTTTTTATTAATATTGTTTTAATACCCATGGAAACAGCAAATGAAAATTATTTGAAAGTGTTGGATAAATTCAAAAGTGACGTTTACATAAATCTTTGAACTCATACTACGTTGGGTAGGAATATTAAGTCCAGGGACATGTGCAACGACAAAGTTTGATTACAAAATTAAGGACATTTGTTATAGTTCGGTCTAACGTTCAAAGACTTTCAACACGCAGAACGTCAGGAAATCTTCACCAGGAGTACAAAGCCGAAGACCAGGATCAAGACAAGGACTTAGGGATGAGTTAATTTGATTCTTTTTAAATCATAGTTTTGGCTCTAATTATAAGAAGTTTAGATCCTAGTTTTAGAGATTATTAATCTCAGTAACCAACAGTAATACAGTTTAATTGAAGTATACGCGTTTAAAATTTTAACTGAATATTTATCTTTGAAAGATTTTAGAATTTATTTATTTATTTCGTTAAGATTATCATAATTAAATATTAACGTTAGTATCCTTCGTTTACAAAAAGAAAAAAATGTAACTTTGAGTTGTTAATCCTTTAGTAATTTAAGTGTACAGATATAATTTTATAAATTGTTTCTAAAACATTAAAATAATTTAAGATACCGTCATAAATATTAGATAAAAATTGTAAAGATTAATTAGAGAATTATTTTCTTAAAGGTGTCTAAGTGTCATCTTTCTGGCATTTTATAATAGGGTGAATATTTAAAGAATGCGTAATTTGTGAATGCTGTTTGACTTAGGATTAAAGTTTGTAACTTAATTAGGCTTAGTTTTTTAAAGTCAACAATTATGGAAACTGTATTGTGCAGATATGAAGATGAATATATGGTGTGTATGTTTTAATTTATTCATCTAGTTACTGAGATTACAACCAGAGCACCCATCCATTTCACAAGAGAAACGAAAAGGAAGTTATACAGTGATAGAAACAACTTATTATATTACATATTCATATTGAAATTTTACATTTTTACTATGAATAATAATTTTTTGTCTAATAACTGTTTCATGGTAAAATATAATAAAACCTTTCTGGAGAATATTGCACAGCATGTTTTAAATCATAAGTAAAGTAGCATAGTTTAGGTTTTGGTTTTTGTGACGACAGTAGATCTTTGTTTAGCTAAGTTTCCGTGAAAAGTAAAGTTTGTTGTCAAAAATCAATTAAAAAAATATAATAATTTAAACAACTCATACTATTTACAAATAGTAATGTAAACTAATCAATGCATTCTGCATAAAATATAGGTGAAATATAATATTTTTATGATGGTCTTGTAACTTAAATCGTACACTAATTATGGGCTGAAAATTATAATATAACTTTTAAACGAAGTTTTTTTTTCGGAGTAGTATAATTTTTCATTTAAGCTTACACATAAACGTTGAACTTTCATTCTACGTTAGAGATAGTGCAGGTTCGAGTCCTGTCTGTGACCGTAGCACTTTTCATACCTTGTACCAGTACCCAGTACTAAATACCTTGAACTGTATCGACTCTCCCCTGATTCTGTTTGATATGATCCACGCACTGGCCAGTGGCCCTTGAGTACGGGCAAAATAAGGGTCAAAAGGGGATCGGCTTATCCTTTCCATAAAACAAGAAAGAATATACACATACTGAAAAGCTGTAGCACAATTTCTGTATCAAGTTTTTATCATTGCGTCCTTTAGCTACAAATTGTATTACTTTCAATCTGAATCTGATTTTAAATTCACTGTACATCAACAGTATTAGTTTGACAAACCATGACATATTACAATATATGTTATTCTGCCATACCCATGCATAGATGAGTTGCGTTAACACCATATGGTATGATACTGTGTAATCTCATGCACATATCTATAATAACACATACAGGTAAATGTTATACCTACAATATCTGCCAGATACTGTATTTACAAATGTTAAAAAAGTTAAACTTAAACATTGTTAACTTTCCATATAAATCCTGGTAAATTTTAGGATAAACGTGACTACTGTTAAAATAGCTTAGATGCTTATTGGCCTATACAGAAATTTCTAAAATGAAATTCTCCACTAGTTGTTTATGAAAATGTTCTTGTACCCAGTTTGCTCAAAACTTTATCTACTAAGCAATCTTCACATTTCATTAATTGTCTACCCTATGATCAAATGTGTAAATATAAGCAAAATCTTATGCAGTGATATGCACTATAATCGAACTCCATATTGCCTTCATAAAAATTAACCTAAATAATAACCTAGTAATTTTTGTTTCGCTCTGATTTTTAATCATCTATGTACGCAAGATGTGCAGAGAGAATCTCTTTACTCTTTAATGAAACACTTTTAAAATCCATAGTGGTATTTACATGTTTATGCATAGTTAAAATAATTGTATAGTTGTTCAAGAGACGTATATTATTACGTATGTGACACATTCATCCGTACGGCATTTTAGAGGAAGTTAAATATTCACAAATAGTTCAACCTAGTGTATGAAAACCAGCAAAGATCAAGAACGCTTAATTATAGTAAGTGTAATGTTACACATTCAGGATTTCAAAAAAATAGAGTGGAACTTATTGTATAAAAATACTTTCTATAATTTGTAATCCATTAAATTACTTACAACAGTTTACACCAGAGCACTCTTTCACGCAAAATTATATATACAACGTTTAATTTAAACTTAAAGCAAAGCATTACCGGACTCATTTGTTGCTTGTGATACCAAGACTTTCAGCATAGAGTAATAATTATGTAACTGTAATAATTTCAGTGTTAAGACAAAATAAAAGTAGTTGTAGAGGATATAGGATAGCTATAGTTTAGTTTCAGGTGAATACTTGCTGGGGAAAACTGAGATTACAATAATGATCCTTATTCAGATATTTGTTTGACATTACTGATGGCGAGAGAAAAGAAGAGACCTGGATTCTGGCCTATCTGAAATTTGCAGGCGCTACTACTAGTATGTTGCCGCGCCCTGTTTCGTAATTCCATTATTGTTTCACTGTTCCATTGCTAGGATAAACAATGCGCAGGGTTGGCTGTGGGGCGAAGCGCCTGAAATTACCGGGCGGCAACACACTAGTACACAGCTGTGCGCCGGCACGGGCCAGGTCTCTTCTTTTCTCTCGCCAACAATAAAATGGAATAATAATATGAATATACGTTCCATAATTTAATTGTAATCGATTTTATTAAACTTTAGGTTACTATGGTTTCATTACTATAACTCATTTAGTAAAAAATTGTAATTAGCTAATTATGTATAACATGCCGTAAAGGAATAGTTTTTGTAGATCTAACATCTGATATCGAGTTTATAATTTTAGAGTACAAGTTTAATAAAACGTTGCTGTACTACACTTCAGTACAGATGAATATACTGAAAACGTTTTTAATATATTGTATTACTATTGAGACTGTTATATATGTTGATTATTTAATATAATAAAAGAAAAAAAACATTATAACAACTTATAATCACTGGATATGTATCATACTTTCCAACTCATGCTTTTTCAGGAACGAATTATAAAATGTAGTGGAAATAGAATTACAAACATTTCTAAATTAATAAAATTGTTCTGGATCTTTAACACTAGTTACTATTTATTGTGGAAATATCATCACATTAGGCTTTTGGTATGATAATACCCAAGAAACCCATTGCTAGGTCCACTAGTAAAGCTGCAATGTAAAAAAACAGAACAATTCATTAAAACGCAGCACTAGATATATCACAGTATAAATTGCAAGACAAAACCTATAGCCTACAACTTATCATACTTTAGTTTACTGGTATTGAATTGGTGGTTACCCATAATTATTATATGTATAAGCACTTTACTCATTAATATTCCAATGATCAATATGCCTACATTATACCCATTACGGATACATTATAGCCTAGCATTGTTTACAATGTGTTGATTCTAATAAAGGGTGATTTTTTATTTGTGTGGTTTTTAAGTTGGCACCACTATTAAACACAACAATTAAATTTGAATAAAACAGCTGATCTTTGTTTATTATCTTATGTAATTTGTTCATGTCATTATCATCATGTGTAATATAATATTACAATAAAATTAAACTTTAACGATTTATTAAAAAATAAACTTATGTTCTTTCCAGAAGAGCAAAAAGACTACGTTCTTGAAATAAAAACTAGTACATACAATAAGTAATTGTTGTGATTATAACTCTCCTGTAACTGGAGAAAACCGTAAAGTGTTCTCCAGCTTAGAAAAAGCTTGGAGAATAAAAGCTGCATTGTTGTACCGTGTGGTTTTGTAATGTAACATTCAAGATAACTCTCATAGTTTGAATCCATTGTACAGCTCACTACTTAGAATGTGGTTTAGACATTTAAAATTCTCGGAAAGAGAGTTACGTAGGGGTTCCGAAAGTAAATAAGCAGTTTATTGTAATGAATATTTATCCAAATTTATTATTAATAATGTTTTTATACTATTCAATAAAAGAGGCAGTGATGTTGTCACAACCGTTACCTACTCATTTATCAAGCTTTGCTAGTGTTGCTTGCAAAATTTCACGTATATAGTAATTTTATTTGCGGTCAGATAGACATATATACACCATACAGAAAATAATGTTTTACCACCACCCTGGCAGGCAACAAATAAATTCGGTCAGTCTACTAAATGATTCAGTAAAAGCTTATCCAGAATCCACGGTTGAACAAGACCATCATAGAACTCATTCTTCCTATGTAAAATTTAAGTTTTATGCTAAATTTAAAGCTAATAAATGAACATTACGGATATAATTTGTTCCCATGACGTTTCCCCACACATATGTAACTTTCAATATTATAAATCAAGTGTATGTGACATCTATTCATTATTTTAACAAGGCAACTGCAAGCGAAAATTAACAAAGTGAATCACAACCAAATAATATCTTATTAGCGATTCATAGGACTGAGTCTTAAAGTAACAATGTATTTAGTATTAATTATTGCATTATAGACACGTTCAAGTTAAATCATACTTGAGACCTGGAATTTTTAGATATACATATACCAAACTGCAATATCATTAAATGTAATAATATCCCTGATTAGTGACGCCAAAATGTAAGCGAAAAAGTAAGTTTAAAAATTGTACTTATATACATCATTGACTCTATAGCAAATTATTTCTGTGTGCGAGCATAAACGAAAGTTACATCGACTGTTGGTGTTAGATGAGAATTAATACATCAACTGTGGCAGATGCCACAAGATGCCTGGGTTTTCTAAAATCCAGGAGGGTTCATTTCTGGCTGGATTATACCTTCCAGTTCCACCTACCACTGGGGCACGGCAAAATCGGATGTGTCACTTAAATTTGGTAACCTTATGGATGTCCACGAGCGTCCCATGACTAACCGTAAATTTCGATATTCTGGGGTGCAAGAGTTTATTCGATAGGTGAAGTCTACTGCAGGATATGACTGTCGGAGTTGGTGGGGTTCGTTTCCATAAGTGTCAAAGGTTTCTTGCTAGTCTCAACATAAGAGTGTCACTCTCTGTCTGCTGCTTTGACTGGAGAGAAGCTGGTTTTAAAGCTTGCCTCCCTCTCTTTCGAGGGGATATGACTTTGAGATTAGTGCCCTAAATTCTTTCTCATGGCTCCCGATAGGAGGCGGCGGCCCCCCCTACACAAAACCTTTCACATCAAAAATATCCTCTGACTCCAGAATCAGCGCCAAGGTCCTTAGGAATAGGTAAATAGGTGCAATTTATAAGCATCTTGTCCTATGATAACAAAAGAAGTTATGTGTAATAATAAACTCCATATCCCGCAGTGGAGAACTACAATGAATTGTGGAAAATATAACCGTTAATCAAAGAAAACTTGTGCTAAAACATACACAAATAAAGCACGTATATCTATAGAAACAGCTAAGGAAACTTTGTAGTATTTTAAACCCTTCAAAGCCCGAGATTTCAAACTAAGAGTACAACATTATGGTTTAATACGGTGCTTACTAAATGTGTCTATATGTCTACAACAATAGGCTGTAACTGTTTAGGGGTTTCATAGTTTCAGTGTAATATTCCAAATTCGTTCCAATCTCCAGCATGCCGGGAAACATCCAGTAGGATCGTGGTAGCCAGGACAAGGATCAGGAGATACATATGAGTTCCCTTTTATTCTTAAGGAATCACAATTTTTGTATTACGTTTTTCACAATAAAATAATCTACCAAAAGTGTGTGTTTTGCTCTGTTTTTTAAATCCTCTCTGTACCCAAAGTATGTGCAGAGAGAATATCTTTACTATTATTTTCTATAAATTGTGACTCCATAGTGGTATTTACGTGTTTATGCATATTTGATAAAAATGTTATAGTTGTTCAAGAAAGTATATTCTTACGTATGTCACACAGCCATCCATACGGCATTTTGTAGGAAGTTAAATATTCAAAATTAGTTTATTTTAGTGTATGAAAACCAGCAAAAATTAATATCGCCTAACTAAACCAAGTTTAAATTTTCTAAAATTCTAGATTTCTCAAAACCTGGAGTGGAAATTATTAAATAGACATATATTCTAATAGTTTTGTAAACCATACAATTAGGTTACAGAAGTGTGCGCCAGAGCTCATCCACACAACATCAAATATACAAAGTTTAATTTTAACTACTATCTAAGCATTACTGGACTCGCTTAATGATTGTAATACTTAGGTTTTCAACCTTACAGCTTGTATAAATTATTTTCGGTGTCATGACGAAATAACATTTGTTGTGCAGTATATGTGATAGCTACAGTTTGGTTTCAGGTGAATACCTGCTTGAGAAAATTATTACAATAAATATCCTTAATTATATAACATGCGTTTTGAGTGAAAAATTTAAGAACAATATGGATATAACTTAAATAATTTTAATTTTAATCAATTTTATTACACTGCATTCTAGGTTTATAATTGTTGTTCAATTTAGCCAAGATTATGAATTTTTTTAGTATGTAAAACATACCGTTATGTAATAGTTTTTTTTTTTAGGTTTATTATTAGATTTCGAGTTTATCTTTTAAAAGCACAAGGCCATAACTAGAACGATTCATAAAGTAATCAAGCGTTTATTATATATTGTATTAATACTTAGGCTTTTTCATAACTAAGCCCATTAAATTATATCAAAGTAGAAATAAATTACAAAAATAATATATAAAAAAAATATAAAAATAGAACTAGTCCTACCTTCCAATATATGTTACTTCTCAGGAGCAATTTATTAAATTTTGTATAAGTAGAAATTACAGACACTTGTGAAGTAATAGCATAGTTTGTTACATTTAACGATAAACTAACTACTCTGAAAATGTCATAAAATTACACATTTGATTTGATATTGCAGAATAAACCCTCTGAAACTACAAAACTTGCAATTTGAAACCACAATAAATCATTAAAACGTAGCACTACACAAAATAACGATTATTTGTATAACTACAAGGCATATATATACAAACTATAGCATAATAATTATCATAAACTAGTTTTATAAACGTTGATATACGGTAACCACACACAGTGCAAAGATTATTTCATATTAAATAATATAACAAGTTAGGAGGGCGATAAACCACACGGCGGCGCACCTACATTGACTCGATATTGTCTGTGGAAAAGTTTAATACAAACTTTAAATTTGATACTTTAATTCGTTCTGAAACTACCCTGTGGACTAAGATAGAGAAGAGAAACTTGACGATAAAGGATTGTTCACTAAAGTTCTCTAAACTTCAGCAAATAATAAATGTTAGTTGGAGGTAACCTAACAATAATGAAGCAGGAATAATTGTAAATTATATAAAAATTCAGTAGTTTATGAAATACACTTTCGTTAATATCATTTATATAATAGCTAGTGGAGAAATTTTTGTTTATTTCTGTTAAGAAAAACTATTCAACTTTCATTCCTCAAATGTCTGATCTAGGATCATTATGGCAATAGTTTACTCAAGCAGGTGTTGACCTAAAACCAAGTATTACCTGTTGCACATTCTACACAACTACTTTTATTTTGTTGTAAAAAATAAGATAAATTATTCTTGAGATGGATGTTGTCTCCAAACAATTATCACTTATCACGTACACCAAAATCTAAGGTGGGCAAACATTACATCTTTGACTCTAGTATGTGTGCCTAGGTTATAAGATTGATTTAATGTCAGTAGTAGTCATAACGTAAACAAGTGACGGCGAAAATCAAAATAGGAACTGTTAAAACATATGCAACAGTGCATTTATTAATAATATTTATTATCCATGGAAAACAACAAAGGACATTTGTTACAATGTTTTTCAATAAATCCGTTTAACTTACAAAAGTCGCTAACTCTCACGTCATTAGTAAATCATCACGAAAGACAATATGTGAAGGTAAGAAGATTGATATGGACCAGGATTTTTTCATATTTACATTTTATATTCAACACGCAGGTCCTAGAATCTCTACCAGGATTACGATAACTAGTACCATTACCAGGACTTATAGATGAGTTACTTGTTTTTATTTAGAAGTAGTTTTAGTTTTCCGCTAAAATTTATTGATACTCTAAACAGCATGAATCAGTAGAACAGTTTCATATGTAATGATAAATCATTTACAGTTAAATTAACTTTAATCCTAAATGGATTAATTAAGGAGTTTATTTCATGTTTCAATAAAATTAATTATAATAAATTGACAAATAACATTTGTTTTTGGGGATTTTAACAAAAATAACTTATGTTTTTTTGCTTTCATCATTCCTCTTGTTACCACAAGTGTACAGGAAGAATCGCTAAACAATGTGTTTTTCTCCAAATCTATGCTCAAATATGTTTTAATCCATCCATACATATTTCATAACAAGCGCTAATATTACTAAGAGAATTATTGCCTTATAGATGTTAAAATATATTTTTATAACATTTTATAGTAGGGTACACTTTGGCAACAAGTTTAAATTAGTAAGTACTAGTTGACAGGATTACTAATCATAGCTTAATTATGTTTTAATTGTTTGAACACAATAATTTCTGAAAATGGAATAGTATAGGTTTGAGAAGAAATATGGTCTCAAAGTTTTACTTTATTAAATTCGTTACTGTGATTGCCACAAGATCTCTCTTCCACTTTAAAAGAGAAATAAAAATAGTCAATTGAAGTGATGCAGTTATAGGAACGCTTTAATTAGATTATATTGTCACCTTAATATATTTAATTATGTTTAACTCACTATAAACAATAGCATAATTTTATTTCATGCCAAAAATATAATAAATGGTGTGGGGAACCCTGGTGAGCATATTATAAATAATTATAGGTTATGTTTGTTTTCGTATTCTTTTGATCGCATTTTTGTGACTAAAAGCAGTGGATCTTTGTTTTACGTTACTGGAGAATATTTCCATTTGTTTAAATATTTTCCCTGAAAGTTGTTCTATTTTTATAATGAAATAGCAAGAATTAATTATCATTTAAACCAGTCAGTGAATTTAACAACTCTAGTAGAGTTGAGTCCAAACATAGATTTTAAATGTAAGTGTGTAATTAGGAAAACATAAGATATTGTTAGAGTTTTTATTTTTTTTAATCGTATGCTTTAAAAACATCCTCAGCCTATTTTAATTACGATAGGGATTAGGAATTTTGGGGCAGTTATGTAGGTCTGTTTGATAACTGAAATAAAAATTAATAAAAATTGTCTTTAATTGATTTGTTCGACACATGTAAACAATAGTATATTTCTTGCTGTCACTTTATATAATAGGCTAAACATCTGATAACCATTACTTAAAATCACGTTAATATCATTATAATGAGAACAGTATTAACTTAATTCGAGCAAAAAAAAAATAAGCGTGCAGAGCCCTTACAGTAACTTCTATATCTTCGTCACGTTGTTACCTTTAACCTAATCCAACTTAACCAACAGGTATTAGGATACATCTGTTTACTAGTAAACGTATTCCCCATTTCAGAAAGGAAGAACTGTACAACTATGTATATAAAGGTAATCATAAAAATCTATTGCTATAGTAAAATGTTCTATTTTTAACATTAATAGATACTGTATTTTCTACATGTAGAATTTTCTGAAATTTTTACCATGTCATTTTTATGTGTAAAAACAATACATTTCTTTAAAGTGAATTTCTATTATTTTCAACACTAAGTTTTCTTTAATGTGTCATCAAAATTTCATTTTTAAGTAGCCTACGTAGGCAAGTTTTATATCTATCTCAGTAGCTGATACTGAATGTAATTTTTGTATTGGTTGATTATTTCATTCAATATCTACTGTAGTATGTAACGAAGTTAACGTCACTTTTTTCTATAGGGGAGTTATTAAACTTGGTTTTAGCTGTTATTAATCCTACTCTTAACAAAAGAGTCTAGGGAGAATAGATGATTCCATGCAGTGACAGAGACTTGTAAGAAAGTTTGTACATAAATACATTTACTACAAATAACTTCTCTAAAATAATAATAAACAAACACACATATAATTATACAGGGTGCTGAAAATGTGCGTAACCAACATTTAAATATTGTTTAGTGGTTACAGACAGAATCTAGATTTATATATATGGGGTGTACTATGGTTTTATGTATCTTTTGGTGGTTAATTATGTAATTTTTATCACTGATAGCGGACGTACTAAGCAGAATGCAGTAAAAGTTTCTAATAGAAGCCTATAGTGAATATTTTAAAGGAATTTATTTTTAGTAAGTAGCTGCAAGTTTCATATTATAAGGACCACCTTTAGCGAAAATATGACTGTTTGAAATATAAAGAACATTGGAAACTTATGCGGTATTTCTTCTAAAATTAAGTTAACTAAATAACACAAATAATAAATTTAGTTATTTTTTTTCAAGTAAGTGTTTATTAAATGTAATTCCCACATCAGATTGTTTGAAAGAAATATTTCCCATAAAGTCATTGTTTTCCAACATATTTATTCTTATTATAATTACAAGTAAAAGCCCAATAATTAATTTAAATGTTGACAATACTTTTAATTTTAATTGTCGAAGTGACACAATAATATTGATAAGTGGCACCACTAATAAAATTTCTTAAAATCCAATCTTTAATACTGTGAGTACGTGAGGATATCGACAATAGCACAGAAGTGGGTCAGTATTAATTTATCTTCATATCCGTTATAGATGGCTATGTTACTTTTTATGTTGTGGACTACTTATCTGAAGCCTAACATGTAGTATTTTAGGGAACTGTTGTATAAATAATTTAGGGTCTGAAGAGATATCGAATTACTCTATTAATGAATTGTAACTAATATCTTCACTCTATTTTAACTCATTCTAATAGTTATAGAAACTCACGCCAGAGCTCTCTTTCGCAGTACAAGAGATAATAACGGGTCAATTTAAATTATACAGTACTAGGAATGTCCAAATTCCGATTCTATTACTACATTTAAATATTAAATTCCTCCTTTGTAACTGATAATAATGAAATTTCTGTTTCATGACGAAATGAAATAAGAAGTTTTGGGGGAATAATACGTCCAGCTAAACATCTTAAATCACAGAGGGCAAACCCTGCCGGTAGTGCTGAATAACAGTACATGTGCT